>NC_091177.1:7106156-7166156 GCF_040958095.1 Procambarus clarkii
GAGAGCATATTGGGTAATTGGACCCAATTTGAGATTCAGTATACTCCCAGCAGTGTCTAGCTGTGAGCAGGAAGCGAAAATAATGTTGGATTTCTTTGTTAAGAATATATATTATATCCACCGCTAAATCGATGGTCTAACTCGACCTAAAAAAAAAAAATGTACAGTTTTGGTCTGAAAATGACTAAAATTAAAAAAGAAAACTAGCTCCAGAGCTTATCTTGAAGGGGGACACTAAATTAATACCAACGTTAAGACAGACCATCTGAAGATAAGCTCGAAGGTCTAATTTAGTTTACTTTACACATGTGTAGACTCGTAGGGGAACAAGAACTTCGACACACACTGAAACTAAAGGAACTGCTTCAAGATGCTGCGAGGTTTATCAAGACGAGCGGAAGGAGGAGGAGGAGGAATTATAAGGGGGGAAAGCACCAAGCCATTACGACTATATAGCACTGGGAAGGGGTCAGGATAAGGATTTGGGATGGGACGGAGGGGAAGGAATGGTGTCCCAACCACTTGTGGACGGTCGGTGATTGAACGCAGACCTGTATGAAGCGAGACCGTCGCTCTACCGTCCAGCCCAAGTGGTTGGGCTCATCAAGACGAGAGAATAGCGTGAAAGATGGATGAGTGGGGGGAAGAAGATGCAATAAAGTCGTAGTTGACTGGAATACATTGTTCCATGATGCAGACGCAGCTTTTGTGGGGTTTAGGTGGTGGTTGTTGTTGTAGTGTCCCTGATGTAGGTTGTGTGGTGGGGATGGTTGGCGTGTAAGTGCTGCTGGTGGTGGTGGTGGTGGTTGTTGGCGTGTAGTCGAATCATTTTCATTCGTTGTATCTTTAATAAAGCTGATTCTTCATGTCTTTCGTTTCTCGTCGAATTTCCATAATGGACGCTATCAAACTTACTTTCCAGGCGGTAATATGAGCTGGAGGATGTGGCGAGGAGGAGGAGAGCCTTCAGCTGTTCTATTCTGCTTCCCTCTAGTCATAATAGTGTTGTGCTAGTAACTCTATTTGACCATAGATCAAATAGGTCTATTGGCTAGCTTCCTTTTGTATTTTCTACATTCCCTCTAGATCCTTTTGTTCTCTATTCCTTTCTCTCTTACTTTATCTTAAATGCAATCTTCCTCCCTTGCTACTAGTCTCTTCTCCCTCCATAGCATTTACCCCTCTCTCCCTCTCCCCCCCCTCTCTCTCTCTCTCTCTCTCTCTCTCTCTCTCTCTCTCTCTCTCTCTCTCTCTCTCTCTCTCTCTCTCTCTCTCTCTCTCTCTCTCTCTCTCTCTCTCTCTCCTATCTTTCTTCCAACCACTTGGAGCTGGACGGTAGCACGACGGTCTCGTTTCATGCAGGTCTGCGTTCAATCCCCGACCGTCCAAGCGGTTGGGGCATCATTCCTTCCCCCCCTTTCCCATCCCAAATCCTTGTCCTGTTCCCTTCCCAGGGCTATATAGTCGTAATGGCTCGGCACTTTACCCTGACAATTCTCTCCCTCCCTCCCATCTTTCTTGCTTAGTGACCTCCCTCTACCTTCCCTCACTTGCAACTTCCCTCCCTCTACCTTCCCTCACTTGCAACTTCCCTCCCTCTACCTTCCCTCACTTGCAACTTCCCTCCCTCTACCTTCCCTCACTTGCAACTTCCCTCCCTCTACCTTCCCTCACTTGCAACTTCCCTCCCTCTACCTTCCCTCACTTGCAACTTCCCTCCCTCTACCTTCCCTCACTTGTAACTTCCCTTCCTCCCGTCGCAGCCCTCTCCCCCCCCACCTCCCCCCCAAACACTCATCTGCTATCCTGGAGAATAAATTACATCCCCCATAAGCCTCCCCCATAATTTACACCTCATCTACATTATCATCTGCATATCAGTCGAAGCTGTTTGTCACCCAGGAGAGTTCTGATGGCTCGAGGGCTGGGAAATGAGACCACATTTATCAACAAATTATGGTGGTGGCGGACTCTCTCTCTCTCTCTCTCTCTCTCTCGCTAGGCTGCGCCGCCTCAATGCTCAGCTCTGTCCTCTCACATTTTCTGGGTATTTTAACGCTCGTCGGTTTTATTGAAAAAAATTATTATTTTTTTGTGGGGGAAGGGACCTCATCAATAGTTTTTTGTATTATGTATATATATATAAATTTTCGGAGATTGCTATGTGTTCATTAATATTTATCGAAGTTTTGAGCATTTTATTGTGTGTATGAATACTTTGAGCTGTTTATTTATATATATATATATATATATATATATATATATATATATATATATATATATATATATATATATATATATATATATTATACTTATACCACTTATCGCTTTATACCCAGGGGCCCTTCATCCCACTTGGGTGAACAGGGTTGGAGAGTGAAGGGACGGTGTCGAAGCGTGCCCACCTTATAATGAGATCGAACCAGAGTCTTTCTTTTATGATATCACAGTCCAGCGTTTGGTTCAACTAATGTTAGACAATGTGCGATGGCACTGATTGGTTTTGTTCATTTATTATGTATCCCACACCCACCCCCGTGGGCGGTAGTGGACCCCCACACCCACCCCCGTGGGCGGTAGTGGACCCCCACACCCACCCCCGTGGGCGGTAGTGGACCCCCACACCCACCCCCGTGGGCGGTAGTGGACCCCCACACCCACCCCCGTGGGCGGTAGTGGACCCCCACACCCACCCCCGTGGGCGGTAGTGGACCCCCACACCCACCCCCGTGGGCGGTAGTGGACCCCCACACCCACCCCCGTGGGCGGTAGTGGACCCCCACACCCACCCCGTGGGCGGTAGTGGACCCCCACACCCACCCCGTGGGCGGTAGTGGACCCCCACACCCACCCCCGTGGGCGGTAGTGGACCCCCACACCCACCCCGTGGGCGGTAGTGGACCCCCACACCCACCCCGTGGGCGGTAGTGGACCCCCACACCCACCCCCGTGGGCGGTAGTGGACCCCCACACCTACCCCGTGGGCGGTAGTGGACCCCCACACCCACCCCGTGGGCGGTAGTGGACCCCCACACCCACCCCGTGGGCGGTAGTGGACCCCCACACCCACCCCCGTGGGCGGTAGTGGACCCCCACACCCACCCCGTGGGCGGTAGTGGACCCCCACACCCACCCCGTGGGCGGTAGTGGACCCCCACACCCACCCCCGTGGGCGGTAGTGGACCCCCACACCTACCCCGTGGGCGGTAGTGGACCCCACACCCACCCCCGTGGGCGGTAGTGGACCCCACACCCACCCCCGTGGGCGGTAGTGGACCCCCACACCCACCCCCGTGGGCGGTAGTGGACCCCCACACCTACCCCCGTGGGCGGTAGTGGACCCCACACCCACCCCCGTGGGCGGTAGTGGACCCCCACACCCACCCCCGTGGGCGGTAGTGGACCCCCACACCCACCCCCGTGGGCGGTAGTGGACCCCCACACCTACCCCCGTGGGCGGTAGTGGACCCCACACCCACCCCCGTGGGCGGTAGTGGACCCCCACACCCACCCCCGTGGGCGGTAGTGGACCCCCACACCCACCCCCGTGGGCGGTAGTGGACCCCCACACCCACCCCCGTGGGCGGTAGTGGACCCTCACACCTACCCCGTGGGCGGTAGTGGACCCCCACACCCACCCCCGTGGGCGGTAGTGGACCCCCACACCCACCCCCGTGGGCGGTAGTGGACCCCCACACCTACCCCGTGGGCGGTAGTGGACCCCCACACCCACCCCCGTGGGCGGTAGTGGACCCCCACACCCACCCCCGTGGGCGGTAGTGGACCCCCACACCCACCCCCGTGGGCGGTAGTGGACCCCACACCCACCCCCGTGGGCGGTAGTGGACCCTACACCCACCTTGCGGGCTGTAGTGGACCCCACACCCACCCTGTGGGCGGTAGTGGACCCTACACCCACCCCGTGGGCGGTAGTGGACCCCACACCTACCCCGTGGGCGGTAGTGGACCCTACACCCACTTTGCGGGCGGTAGTGGACCCCACACCCACCCTGTGGGCGGCATGTGTGGGTGTTCAGAGCCACGAACATGGACTACTTACAATACGAAAACTATGGATATGTGGCCAAGATTTCTGACTTCAGACACTTTTTCCCATTGAATTACACAGTGACGTCAGGTATGGGTGCAGTTGTGTGGACAGTTTACTTTTGGTCAGATCTAGTTCAGCAGGTAATGTAAACTCCCAGAGGGAGTTGTAGTCGAGCCTAAACCTGGCAGGCGTAGCATCTAGAAAACTACCAACCTTACCGGCATATGTGGCTCTTCCTACATAATATTATGATGATAGATGGAACAACTAGCGTGAGTGTTACTTTGTCTCAGGTCAGCTAGATTTGGTGCCAGTTCTCGGGATATTAAAGACTCCAGGCAGCTCAAGCAGCCTGAGGCAGCACCTCAAGCAGCCTGAAGCAGCACCTCAAGCAGCCTGAAGCAGCACCTCAAGCAGCCTAAGGCAGCACCTCAAGCAGCCTAAGGCAGCACCTCAAGCAGCCTGAAGCAGCACCTCAAGCAGCCTGAGGCAGCACCTCAAGCAGCCTGAGGCAGCACCTCAAGCAGCCTGAGGCAGCACCTCAAGCAGCCTGAGGCAGCACCTCAAGCAGCCTGAGGCAGCACCTCAAGCAGCCTGAGGCAGCACCTCAAGCAGCCTGAAGCAGCACCTCAAGCAGCCTGAAGCAGCACCTCAAGCAGCCTGAAGCAGCACCTCAAGCAGCCTGAAGCAGCACCTCAAGCAGCCTGAGGCAGCACCTCAAGCAGCCTGAGGCAGCACCTCAAGCAGCCTGAGGCAGCACCTCAAGCAGCCTGAGGCAGCACCTCAAGCAGCCTGAGGCAGCACCTCAAGCAGCCTGAGGCAGCACCTCAAGCAGCCTGAGGCAGCACCTCAAGCAGCCTGAGGCAGCACCTCAAGCAGCCTGAGGCAGCACCTCAAGCAGCCTGAGGCAGCACCTCAAGCAGCCTGAAGCAGCACCTCAAGCAGCCTGAGGCAGCACCTCAAGCAGCCTGAGGCAGCACCTCAAGCAGCCTGAGGCAGCACCTCAAGCAGCCTGAAGCAGCACCTCAAGCAGCCTGAAGCAGCACCTCAAGCAGCCCGAGGCAGCACCTCAAGCAGCCTGAGGCAGCACCTCTAGCAGCCTGAAGCAGCACCTCAAGCAGCCTGAAGCAGCACCTCAAGCAGCCTGAGGCAGCACCTCAAGCAGCCTGAGGCGGCACCTCAAGCAGCCTGAGGCGGCACCTCAAGCAGCCTAAGGCAGCACCTCAAGCAGCCTGAAGCAGCACCTCAAGCAGCCTGAAGCAGCACCTCAAGCAGCCTGAAGCAGCACCTCAAGCAGCCTGAGGCAGCACCTCAAGCAGCCTGAGGCAGCACCTCAAGCAGCCTGAAGCAGCACCTCAAGCAGCCCGAGGCAGCACCTCAAGCAGCCTGAGGCAGCACCTCTAGCAGCCTGAAGCAGCACCTCAAGCAGCCTGAAGCAGCACCTCAAGCAGCCTGAGGCAGCACCTCAAGCAGCCTGAGGCAGCACCTCAAGCAGCCTGAGGCAGCACCTCAAGCAGCTTCAGGCAGTTCACTCCAAGATGGTAATCAGCTCCCTCTTTAAGGTCACATGCTTTGACCAACTAGTCAGTTCTATCATGCATTCTAAGGTCGATATGGGAAGGGATCCATTGGAGGCAAAATTCTGACTCCATGGATGATTATTTTATTGTATCTGTGCCTAGCTTGAGGCACAATCACGTCGTGGGAGATTAAGAATAATCAAAGATAACTTACAATGAACGTTTGAACTTTGGCAACGTATCCTCCAGCCAAAAACTTTAAGTCAAATACTGACTTAGCTTTTACTAAGTTAGTGCAGGTTTTTTTTACTTATTCGGTAGACAATAAATTGACTGGATGAATTTCCATATAACAACAAACGTTGTTTTCTGAAATATTAACATTATTAATTGATATTAATAATATTTGTTATTTATTGTGGGTGTATGTATAGTTAGGTCTAGGTTAAGTTAGGTAAAGTGTTTTGGTTACGGTGATTTACGGAGTGTTTACAGCAACCCGTCCTCGACTCAAGTACATTCCATCCAGCAGTCGACCCAACAGACGCATTCATAAATTTTAACATGCTCTTCATTCAAAACGGGAATTTTCTCAAATATAAATTAATATTATAATATATTAGCATATTGTGTATATATAGGCATAGGTTAGGTTAGGTGTTTAGGTTCTGTTGGCGATTATTTGTATTTGTAGTACGTGGGTGAAGCATTTACAGCGTTGTGATTCGAACAAAATTCGTCAGTGAAGCACTTGTTCCGGATATGTTCGAATGTCAGCAGTTGTGAGTCGTGTGTAAAACGCTTTTCATTCATAAACAGGGGGTTTGGCGGGTGCATGGAATCACTTCTGGGTCTTTGTTTGGAGGACGGGCGGGTTTACAACACGGCCTGAAGGTGGACGAAGCCCGTGTCGAGTCACAGCTTCGAACATGGCCAGGTGGACACTTAACTCCCAATACTGACTTAGGTAGCGTGTTTGTTGTCACTATTTGACTTACAGGTTCTGAACCCCACAACGTATAAGTCAATGCCTTTGTTTTGATGATGGGCTAACTTTGGATCCATTCACTCGTACGAGTGCAAGGAGTACGGCAAACAGCTCTGTATGAAGAGTGGAGGTGTAGTTACCTATACAAACTCCCCTCCCCTCCCCCCTCCGGACCAGGGGGCCAGCTCTCGTCGTCACGACAACAGCACTTCCAGCTGCACCAGTGGACCGGTCCAGGGAACCACCGGTGTGGACCGGTCCAGGGAACCACCGGTGTGGACCGGTCCAGGGAACCACCGGTGTGGACCGGTCCAGGGAACCACCGGTGTGGACCGGTCCAGGGAACCACCGGTATGGACGGTCCAGGGAACCACCGGTGTGGACGGTCCAGGGAACCACCGGTGTGGACCGGTCCAGGGAACCACCGGTGTGGACGGTCCAGGGAACCACCGGTGTGGACGGTCCAGGGAACCACCAGTGTAAGGAGAAAACCCGTCTATGACCAGAGCATCAGCTTGGCTTAAGGTATTGTGCTTTGTTCCAACTCGAAGCATGTGTTGTTCTTTAATCAGCTGCTTGGGGTGGGGAGGGAGGGATAGTAATATGAAGACGGGTGATCTCCCACGGTGCAGGGAGGTCTCCCACGGTGCAGGGTGATCTCCCACGGTGCAGGGTGATCTCCCACAGTGCAGGGAGGTCTCCCACGGTGCAGGGTGATCTCCCACGGTGCAGGGTGATCTCCCACAGTGCAGGGAGGTCTCCCACGGTGCAGGGTGGTCTCCCACGGTGCAGGGTGATCTCCCACGGTGCAGGGAGGTCTCCCACGGTGCAGGGAGGTCTCCCACGGTGCAGGGTGATCTCCCACGGTGCAGGGAGGTCTCCCACGGTGCAGGGAGGTCTCCCACGGTGCAGGGAGGTCTCCCACGGTGCAGGGAGATCTTCACAGATAACACCAGTAACTGGACGCTCTCCCTCAAGCTGTAGTCTTCAGTTACTAGATAGAAATAGGACGAAACAACGGGACCGCGGAGGGTGGACCTGGCCGGGGGACACAGGTGCTGACAGTGGTGACAGTGACTGTTGAGGGGACACAGTGACAGTGGTGACAGTGACTGTTGAGGGGACACAGTGACAGTGGTGACAGTGACTGTTGAGGGGACACAGTGACAGTGGTGACAGTGACTGTTGAGGGGACACAGTGACAGTGGTGACAGTGACTGTTGAGGGGACACAGTGACAGTGGTGACAGTGACTGTTGAGGGGACACAGTGACAGTGGTGACAGTGACTGTTGAGGGGACACAGTTGGAGGTATTAACGTTCCTCCCGTTAATTCAGCAACGGGTCGACGCTGCTGATGTGATGAGTATCGTGAAGATTTATATATACCATTAGTACTGTTGTTCAGACAGCCAGCCGGTGTACTCGCCTAGATGTAATCATCTGGTTGTGCTTGCAGGGGGTTGAGCTTTGGCTCCTTGGTCCCGCCTCTCAACTGTCAATCAACTGGTGTACAGGTTCCTGAGCCTACTGGGCTCTATCATAACTACATTTGAAACTGTGTATGGAGTCAGCCTCCACCACATCACTGCCTAATGCATTTCATTTGTTAACTACCCTGACATTGAACTAAATATTTCTAATGTATCTGTGACTCATTGGGGTGCTCCGTTTCCACCTGTGTCCCTTTGTGCATGTTCCACCCGTGCTAAATAGTTTGTATTTGTCCACCCTGTCAATTACCCTGAGAATTTTGCAGGTGGTTATCATGTCTCCCCTTACTCTTCTGTCTTCAAGGGACGTGAGGTTCAGCTCCTTTAGCCTTTTCTCGTAGCTCATACCTCTCAGTTCCGGGACTAGACTGATGGCATACCGCTGAATCTTCTCTAACTTTGTCTTGTGTTTAACTAGGTATGGACTCCAGGCTGAAGCCGCATATTCCAGGATTGGTCTGACATATTTGGTATACAAAGTTCTGAACGATTCCTTACACAAGTTTCTAAAGGCAGATATAATGTTGGCTAATCTAGCATATGCTGCTGATGATATCCTTTTGATGTGGGCCTCTGGGGACAGGTTCGGTGTGATATCAACCCCCAGATCTTTCTCTCTATTTGACTCTTGCAGGATTTCTCCTCCCAGATGGTACCTTGTGTTCAGCCTTCTGCTCCCTTCGCCTAATTTCATTAGTTTACACTTTCCTAAGTTGAACTTTAGCAGCCATTTTCTAAACGATTCCTCCAGTTTGTCCAGGTCGTCCTGTAGTCTCTGTCTATCATCGTCTGTCTTGATTCTTCTCATAATTTTTGCATCATCAGCAAACATTAAGAGGAATGAGTCTATACCCTCTGGAAGATCGTTCACATATATTAGAAACAGGATGGGTCCAAGTACTGAGCCCTGTAGGACTCCGCTGGTGACATCTCACCACTCGGATGCCTCCCACCTCACCGTTACTCGCTGTTTCCTGTTATTTAGATACTCCCTTATTCACTGGAGCATCTTACCTTTTACTCCTGCCTGTTGCTCCGTCTTTTGTAACAGCCTTCTATACAATACTGTGTCAATGGCTTTCTGTCAGTCCAAGAAAATGCAGTCTGCCCACCCTTCTCATGCTTAATTGTTATTGCTTAGTCATAGAATTCTATTAAACCTGTGAGGCACGATTTACCATCCCTGAACCCATGTTGGTGGTGTGCTACAAAGCTGTTTCCCTCCAGATGTTCTACGAGCCTTTTCCTCACGATCTTCTCCATCACCTTGCATGGTATACAAGTTAGGGAAACTGGCCTGTAGTTCAGTGCCTCTTGCCTGTCACCCTTTTTGTATATTGTGCTTGAGTACGTGTCACCAGACCCGGGACACGTCAGCCAGAGTTGACGTGTGTGTGTGTGTGTGTGTGTGTGTGTGTGTGTGTGTGTGTGTGTGTGTGTGTGTGTGTGTGTGTGTGTATGCAGGTGTTGTGTGTGTACTACTCACCTAATTGTGCTTGCGGGGGATGAGCTCTGGCTCTTTGGTCCAGCCTCTCAACCGTCAATCAACAGGTGTACAGGTTCCTAAGCCTATTGGGCTCTATCATATCTACACTTGAAACTGTGTATGGAGTCAGCCTCCACCACATTGCTTCCTAATGCATTCCATTTGTCAACCACTCTGACACTAAAAAAGTTCTTTCTAATATCTCTGTGGCTCATTTGGGCACTCAGTTTCCACCTGTGTTCCCTAGTGTGTGTGCCCCTTGTGTTAAATAGCCTGTCTTTATCTACCCTATCAATTCCTTTCAGAATCTTGAATGTGGTGATCATGTCCCCCCCTAACTCTTCTGTCTTCCAGCGAAGTGAGGTTTAATTCCCGTAGTCTCTCCTCGTAGCTCATACCTCTCAGCTCGGGTACTAGTCTGGTGGCAAACCTTTCAACCTTTTCCAGTTTGGTCTTATCCTTAACTAGATATGGACTCCATGCTGGGGCTGCATGCTCCAGGATTGGCCTGACATATGTGGTATACAAAGTTCTGAAAGATTCCTTACACAAGTTTCTGAATGCCGTTCTTATGTTGGCCAGCCTGGCATATGCCGCTGATGTTATCCTCTTGATATGGGCTGCAGGAGACTGGTCTGGCGTGATGTCAACCCCCAAGTCTTTTTCTCTCTCTGACTCATGAAGAATTTCATCTCCCAGATGATACATAGTATCTGGCCTCCTGCTCCCTACCCCTATGTTCATTATATTACATTTGCTTGGGTTAAACTCTAACGACCATTTGTTCGACCATTCTTTCAGTTTGTCCAGGTCTTCTTGAAGCCTTAAGCAGTCCTCCTCTGTCTTAATCCTTCACATAATTTTGGCATCGTCAGCAAACATTGAGAGAAATGAATCTATACCCTCCGGGAGATCATTTACATATATCAGAAACAAGATAAGACCGAGTACAGAGCCCTGTGGGACTCCATCGGTGACTTCACGCCAATCTGTGGTCTCACCCCTCACCGTAACTCTCTGCTTCCTATTGCTTAGGTTCTCACTTATTCACTGGAGCACCTTACCAGCTACACCTGCCTGTCGCTCCAGCTTATGTACCAGCCTCTTATGCGGTACTGTGTCAAAGGCTTTCCGACAATCCAAGAAAATGCAGTCCGCCCAGCCTTCTCTTTCTTGCTTAATCCTTGTCACCTGGTCGTAGAATTCTATTAAGCCAGTCAGGCAAGATTTACCCTCCCTGAATCCATGTTGGCGATTTATCACGAAGTCCCTTCTCTCCAGATGTGTTACCAGGTTTTTTCTCCATCACCTTGCATGGTATACAAGTTAAGGACACTGGCCTGTAGTTCAGTGCCTCTTGCCTGTCGCCTTTTTGTATATTGGGACCACATTCGCCGTCTTCCATATTTCTGGTAGGTCTCCCGTCTCTAGTGACCTACTATACACTATGGAGAGTGGCAAACAAAGTGCCTCTGCACACTCTTTCAGTACCCATGGTGAGATCCCGTCTGGACCAACAGCCTTTCTAACATTCAGATCCAGCAGGTGTCTCTTGACCTCCTCACTCGTAATTTCGAACCCTTCCAAGGCCGCCTGGTTTTCTTCCCTTTCTCCTAGCACAGTGACCTCACCTCGTTCTATTGTGAACACCACCTGGAACCTCTGGTTGAGTTCTTCACACACCTCTTTGTCATTCTCTGTATACCTATCCTCGCCTGTTTTAAGTTTCATTACCTGTTCTTTCACTGTTGTTTTCCTCCTGATGTGACATTGGAGTAGCTTTGGTTCGGTCTTGGCTTTGTTTGCTATATCATTTTCATAATTTTTCTCTGCTTCTCTTCTCACCCTAACATACTCATTCCTGGTTCTCTGGTATCTCTCTCTGCTTTCTGGTGTTCTGTTATTCCGGAAGTTCCTCCACGCCTCCTCCTCCTCCAGTTCCTCCTCCAGGAGCCGGTCGGCCGAGCGGACAGCACGCTGGACTTGTGATCCTGTGGTCCTGGGTTCGAAGCCCAGGCGCCGGCGAGAAACAATGGGCAGAGTTTCTTTCACCCTATGCCCCTGTTACCTAGCAGTAAAATAGGTACCTGGGTGTTAGTCAGCTGTCACGGGCTGCTTCCTGGGGGTGGAGGCCTGGTCGAGGACCGGGCCGCGGGGACACTAAAGCCCCGAAATCATCTCAAGATAACCTCAAGATAACGCCCTTTTGTCAGTCTCTTTGCTTCCATACATGCCCTATTATACCATGGATTCTTCTTTTGCTTCTCGGATTTTTCCCTTTGGGCCGGGATGAACCTGTTTACTGCCTCCTGACACTTTTGAGTGACATAGTCCATCATATCTTGTACAGACTTATCTCTGAGTTCTGTGTCCCAAGGTATTTCCTTTAGGAAACGTCTCATCTCCTCATATTTCCCCTTTCGGTATGCCAGCCTTTTGTTTCATAGTTCTTTTTTGGGGGATATAATTCCTAGCTGTACCTGGTATTCAAAGTTTAATGCACTGTGGTCACTCATTCCCAAGGGTGCTTCCATCTTAACTTCCCTTATATCCCACTCATTTAGGGTAAATATCAGATCGAGCATGGCTGGTTCATCCTCTCCTCTCATTCTCGTTGGTTCCTTGATGTGCTGGCTTAGAAAGTGTCTTGTTGCCACGTCCAGCAGCTTAGCTCTCCATGTTTCTGGTCCTCCATGCGGATCTCTGTTCTCCCAGTCTATTTTCCCATGGTTGAGGTCTCCCATAATTAGTAGTCCAGATCCATTCCTGCTGGCAACAGAAGCTGCTGCTCTCTATTATGTTAATGGTGGCCATGTTGTTTCTATCATATTCTTGTCTGGGTCTTCTGTCATTTGGTGGTGGATTATATATGACTACGACTATAATTTTTTGTCCTCCAGCTGTTATGGTACCTGCTATGTAGTCACTGAAACCCTCACAGCCCTGAATAACCATCTCCTCAAAGTCCCAGCCCTTTCTTACCAGCAGAGCTACACTACCACCACCTCTTCCTTCTCTCTCTTTCCTCACAACATAATATTCCTGTGGGAACACTGCATTTGCTATGGTTTTCGTTAGCTTTGTTTCTGTGAGTGCTATTATGTCTGGGTTTTCCTCTAGTACCAATTCTCCAAGCTCATTTGCTTTATTTGTTTGCAGGTTGTGTGTGTGTGTGTGTGTGTGTGTGTGTGTGTGTGTGTGTGTGTGTGTGTGTGTGTGTGTGTGTGGGCAGGTGTTTTGTTTGTTTGTGTGTGTGTGCAGGTGTTTTGTTTGTTTGTGTGTGTGTGTTTGCAGGTTGTGTGTGTGTGTGGGTGTGTGGGCAGGTGTTGTGTGTGTGTGTGCAGGTGTTTTGTTTGTTTGTGTGTGTGTGCAGGTGTTTTGTTTGTTTGTGTGTGTGTGTGCAGGTGTTGTGTGTGTGTGTGCAGGTGTTGTGTGTGTGTGTGTGTAGGTGTATCATGACCAGAGGCACACTATAGTGGCGTAGGACGTCATCTCACCCACTCACTCAGTTCACCTACTCACCCCCACACACTCACCCACCAAGCTCACCCTCCCAACACAACTCGCCTATTCACCCAACCCACCCACCCACTCACCCAACTCACCTACTCACGTCTCACCCACTCACTCACCCATATCACCCACCCACCTCACCCACCCACCCACTCACTCACCCAGCTCATAAATGTCGATATGTTGATGCATTGTGTCTACCAAATACGTGTAGGTCTTTCTTGTTTTATTAAGTGTTTGTTTAAGGAACACCTTACCACTCCTCCTGCTAATTGGACTGAACAACTAACTCTAGGGGAAAGCCGTTGCCATGACTACGGCTCGTTACGATTTCTGGGCAGTTTGTGCTGGGTGGGCGGGCAGATGGGGCAGATGATGGGGTGATGGGGAACATGGGGGGGGGGCGTGGGAGATATGAGAAGATGAGTGAGTGGTTGGGGTATAATTTGGTTGATGAGGGGTAATGTGAACAGTATAATCACGTTGGTTAGAGAATTACTGTGTTGGATGTGTTGATGGTTGGCTGGGAGTGGGTGGGAGTGTGTTGGGGTGGCTGGGAGTGTGTGTGGGGGGGTGGCTGGGAGTGTGTGTGTGTGTGTGGCTGGGAATGTGTGTGTGTGTGTGGGTGGCTGGGAGTGTGTGTGTGTGTGTGTGGCTGGGAGTGTGTGTGTGTGGGTGGCTGGGAGTGTGTGGGAGTGTGGGGGGGGGGTGGCTGGGAGTGTGTGTGTGTGGGTGGCTGGGAGTGTGTGTGTGTGGGTGGCTGGGAGTGTGTGTGTGTGGGTGGCTGGGAGTGTGTGGGAGTGTGGGGGGGGTGGCTGGGAGTGTGTGTGTGTGTGTGTGGCTGGGAGTGTGTGTGTGTGGGTGGCTGGGAGTGTGTGTGTGTGTGTGGGTGGCTGGGAGTGTGTGTGTGTGTGGGTGGCTGGGAGTGTGTGTGTGTGTGGGTGGCTGGGAGTGTGTGTGTGTGTGTGTGGGTGGCTGGGAGTGTGTGTGTGTGTGGGTGGCTGGGAGTGTGTGTGTGTGTGGGTGGCTGGAGTGTGTGTGTGTGTGGGTGGCTGGAGTGTGTGTGTGTGTGGGTGGCTGGGAGTGTGTGTGTGTGGGTGGCTGGGAGTGTGTGTGTGTGTGTGTGGGTGGCTGGGAGTGTGTGGGAGTGTGGGGGGGGGTGGCTGGGAGTGTGTGGGAGTGTGGGGGGGGGTGGCTGGGAGTGTGTGTGTGTGTGTGGGTGGCTGGGAGTGTGTGTGTGTGTGTGTGTGTGGCTGGGAGTGTGTGTGTGTGTGTGGGTGGCTGGGAGTGTGTGTGTGGGTGGCTGGGAGTGTGTGTGTGTGTGGCTGGGAGTGTGTGTGTGTGTGTGGGTGGCTGGGAGTGTGTGTGTGTGTGTGTGTGTGTGTGGCTGGGAGAGTGTGTGTGTGTGGGTGGGTGGGTGGAAGTGTGTATTCTTTGGTCCTCAGTTAACCTCAAGATTCCTCCGGGGTATTGTGGGTGTCAGAGCTCTCCTGGGGTGTGGGTGTCGGAGCTCTCCTGGGGTGTGGGTGTCGGAGCTCTCCTGGGGTGTGGGTGTCGGAGCTCTCCTGGGGTGTGGGTGTCGGAGCTCTCCTGGGGTGTGGGTGTCGGAGCTCTCCTGGGGTGTGGGTGTCGGAGCTCTCCTGGGGTGTGGGTGTCAGAGCTCTCCTGGGGTGTGGGTGTCGGAGCTCTCCTGGGGTGTGGGTGTCGGAGCTCTCCTGGGGTGTGGGTGTCAGAGCTCTCCTGAAGTGTGGGTGTCGGAGCCAGTCGTGAGGGCCTTATCAATTAGGAGCTGTGATGGCCGTCGACCAAGCTATTGACGGTAGTAATCTTGTGTTTATATGAGGGTCAGTTGTGTAATTGGTACTTGTGTTGCACTTCTGAATACAGTTGTGTGTGTGTGTGTGTGTGTGTGTGTGTGTGTGTGTGTGTGTGTGTGTGTGTGTGTGTGTGTGTGTGTGTGTGTGTGTGTGTGTGTGTGTGTACTCGCCTAGTTGTGCTCGCGAGGGTTGAGCTTGGGCTCCTTGTTTCCGTCTCTCAACCACCAATCAACTGGTTTACAGATTCTGGATATCTATCATATTTACATTTGAAACTGTGTGTGGAGTCAGCCTCCACCACATCACTGCCTAATGCATTTCATTTGTTAACTACTCTGACACTGAATAAATTCTTTCTAATGTCTCTGTGGCTCATTTGAGTACTAAGTTTCCACCTGTGTCCTCTTGTTCGTGTTCCACCCGTGATAAATAGTTTGTCTTTGTCGACCCTGTCAATTCCTATGAGAATTTTGTAGGTGGTGATCATGTCTCCCTTAACTCTTCTGTCTTCCAGGGACATGAGGTTTAATTCCCGTAGCCTTTCCTCGTAACTCATACCTCTCTGTTCTGGGACTAGTCTGATGGCTTACGTCTGAATCTTCTCTAACTGTCCTGTGTTTTACGAGGTATGGACTCCAGGTTGTAGCTACATACTCCAGAATTGGTCTGACATGTGGTATACAAGGTTCTGAATGAAACCTTCACAAGTTTATAAAGGCAGTTCTTATGTTGGCCTTCCTAGCATACACTTTTTTTCAGGGATATTCCTGCGCGGGCCCTAAGCCTCTGGCTGGCCCACTAAGTGTTGCTTGTTTCTGTTTTACTTGAGCGGAGTATGAGTATTTATGACTCGTATGGTCGCTTCAGTAAGATTTTGTCCCATGTGTTTAACAACTTCCTCTGCTCTGTTGAATCTAAGTTGAAATCTTAATGGGTTTTTAACTGGGCACTATGTTAGATAATGTTTCAG
Organism: Procambarus clarkii; assembly: GCF_040958095.1. Lineage (NCBI taxonomy): Eukaryota > Metazoa > Arthropoda > Malacostraca > Decapoda > Cambaridae > Procambarus > Procambarus clarkii. Next base: position 7,121,994 of record NC_091177.1, read on the forward strand.
TGGTCTGTCGGGCATTTCTCCACAGTGCTGGCATTTCCTCTCATCTTCCTGAACCTGTAAGCCTATTTCCCATGCACATGGGTATCCAAGCCTGATGCGATGTAAGTGTACTTCTGTTGCTCTACTGCTCCCTTTCATCAAACTAAGTGGTTCGTAGCTGGTTGAATTCTTGTACCAACCCGCAGATCCTGATGTTGCAACTGCTGTGTTGTGGTCACTGTACATCTTTTACATTGCTCTCGTTCTAATTACTTTCTTAATCTGTGATAGACTCTGTGGTATGTAAAGGTCTACATTTCTTCTCTTAGTTGCAAGTTTTGCAGCTTCGTCTGCAATGTCATTTCTTATTATTCCCACATGACTTGGCACCCAGTTGATAAGTACCCGTCAGCCTTGTCGTTTGAGTGTTTGCATTAATGATATGACATTTGTGATCAGATGGATGTTATCACATATGTGTTCTTGTTGCAAGGTTTCAATGGCAGTTCTCGAATCTGTATGTATGATAACATGTCCGTGTTCAACAAGAGCATGTTCCAAAGCCTTTTGAATGGCTAGCATCTCTGTAAAGTCGAACACCCATTTGAGAGTCTCCAACTATTTACAGAGTTTCCTGCTTTAACTGCAGCTCCGGTTTCTTGTCCCTGCTGGTCTACTGATCCATCTGTGAAGTAAGTGAAGCTGTCGGATGCCAAGTTTGCTTCCATATGCATCTGTGCAATGTTATGTAGCAGATGAGGATTTGTATGGTTCTTTTTTCCTTCAAGAACCATAATCTTAAAGTCTGCTGGCGGAGATTCCCAAGGGGCTTGCATGACAAAGTCTGCATGTATTTCGTCGACACCCCTTACAGTGATTGTGTTTGTTATATCGAATGTATTGATGGTGTTTATCGCACAATGGGTCCACCTGTTGCTATTGGAGGTTCTTCTGTCCAGAGTTAGTGCTCCAGTGATTATATCTTTAAGTGAACTGTTTCTAGGTCTAGTCAATATCTTGGTCAGCATACACGCAGCAATCCCTCTTACCCTTATTTCAATCGACGTTAGCTTGGTTTCTAGTCTTAGGTTCAATATTTTAGTCCATCTGGGAGCTCTTGTTATGACTCGCATTGCATCGTTTTGAATAACCAGTGCCACTGACCACCCTGGGAGGCCCCCCCCCCTTAGTTGTTTCACGGGTCGAGTCATTACCCATGACCGCGCTCACACACTGGCACGGTCTCTGCCTCTTGCCGCCTTACAAGTCGCTAATACTTTATATTACACAGATTCTTTTTTTGAGATATATACAAGAGTTGTTACATTCTTGTACAGCCACTAGTACGCGTAGCGTTTCGGGCAGGTCCCTGGAATACGATCCCCGCCGCGAAGAATCGTTGTTACAACCAAGTACCCATTTTACTGTTGGGTTAAACAGCGGCTACAGTTAAGGATTTGCGCCCAGTAAATCCTCCCCGGCCAGGATACGAACCCATGACAAAGCGCTCGCGGAACACCAGGCGAGTGTCTTACCACTACACCACGGAGACTGGTTGATGATAATGCTTTATATCGTGGCCTATAGCCTCAGCTACCTCAATGATAATAATAATCACACTAACATAGATGATGGCCTGGCTCGCCTAGCTCAAAAGGGACTATGGGAGGGAAATATTAATCTACCTTTATACAGTTTCTGCTACAAGACGCCAGGTCTCTGATGGTCATTGTGGTCCTCTGCTCTCTGGTCGTTCCTCGGCACTCAGGTCTGGCACCACAGGTCCTCAGGTATCTTGTAGTACGCATCCTCGCCATTCTCTCTTCCCGAATATGGCAGTTTTCTCCTACTTGCACTGACAGTAGTTCCTGCGCTCGTTGTCTTCCGTCATCCGCACCTTCACTGAGACGATCTCTCGTAGATTCGGTCGCGGTGTCCCCCTTCTAACTTCTAATGGACGTGACCCAGTCACCGCAGCTCTTACCTCGCGTCCGGGCTTCCCGGACGCGAGGCTCCGGCAGGGCTCTACATGGCTGTCAGCGCGCTGCCGCCCCTCCTCCGTTGAGGACTATCAGCCACGAGCTCTTGGCGCCCTCACACCGTCGAAACTCTGCTACCTTGTGCTCCCCGTGAGCTCACTAGTCTTCTCTAGCGTCTATAGTACGATTGAGACTGCTTAAATCCACTGGCCGAGGCTCCTGGACCTCCAGTGTGGAGAGCTCACTTGGCGCACATCTACATTTAACGATGGTCTGTGAAACTCTCAGCTTCTAGGCGCTAGCTGGCTCTGGCGCCCCTGGCCCGATGACGTGATGCCCCGGGGGCTCGGCCTCCATTAGTCAATTTTGGCACGTGACCTGTCCTAGTCAATCACCAAGTAGCTGACGCCCCCCGTTTCTTGGCGGGAGTCTTGTCTACCTGTTACCATTTTGTACACCTAAAGGGCTTAAGCCTCCTTGTAAGGCCAGTACTAAAATGATAAATTTACTCCTAATCGAGCACTCTTGCTACCCATCACATTTATTAAAAGATTCCCTGTACCTCAGGGAACATGCAGGACAAAGAGATATGACTCTTACTGTTGGACGAGGGAAGATGTAGGAGAGAGCACGGTAACAATATTATGTATTATTGACAATAATGTGAAATATGAAATTCGAAAACTATCCGAGTTTCTGAGAATCCCATTTACAGAACACCAAATTCTTCAAATAAATAGTTTTTTGGCCATTTACTTTTTATATTTTAAACTAAAGATTTATAATACAATAATGTTATAACTTTATAATAATCTCTGTTTACAAGAAAGGTTAATTTACCAATTTACATGTACATTATTACTGGAACCGTAATATGCTTTTAGACCATCACAAATAACTAGATAACTATCCAGGTGGTTTGAAGGGCAGTGTAATGTCTCTTGGTAGTGGATTTGCTGTGAGGACGGACTCTTTAAATAATAAAAGTAAAAGAACAAGGTGTGTCTTACTCCGTCAAGAAGGAAAACAAATATATAAACAAGTGACACAATTGTAAATCTCCTTGAGCAAAACAAAGCTGTTAGGTATTATAGCTTAAGGTATATTGGCTTGGATATTATATTAAGTATATTTTTTCTTGTTTACCAGGTAAGAAGCTAAGCAGTGATGTTGCCAAACTGACCTAACCAGAGCTGCCAACACTACTGCTGCACACAGGTAAGAAGCTAAGCAGTGATGTTGCCAAACTGACCTAACCAGAGCTGCCAACACTACTGCAGCACACAGGTAAGAAGCTAAGCAGTGATGTTGCCAAACTGACCTAACCAGAGCTGCCAACACTACTGCAGCACACAGGTAAGAAGCTAAGCAGTGATGTTGCCAAACTGACCTAACCAGAGCTGCCAACACTACTGCAGCACACAGGTAAGAAGCTAAGCAGTGATGTTGCCAAACTGACCTAACCAGAGCTGCCAACACTACTGCAGCACACAGGTAAGAAGCTAAGCAGCAATGTTACCTAAGTAACTTAACCAGGACTGCCAACTGTTCACAAGCACACAACTATGACTCGGCGCCAATTCTTAAATGTTCGCTTTTAATTGGGAACCTGGTTGTTGAATGATTGGTTGGTTGCATTCCTGGGAAACTAGTGGGTAAGGCTGCCATGAGAGCTGTGGGAAGGGAAAGCTCTCAGCCAGCTAACAGGCGTCACTATTGTCTGTTCCTGTACCCGACTTTGTAGAATAAATAAATACAATAAACTGGAAGAAATATGTGCAGAATAATAAACCCCACATTGTTTGAGTTAGGAAAACACTATTTGTCAAATATTGATGCTGTTCTTAAAAGATTCCCCCATTTTGCACCCGCAAGATAACGTAAGCTTTTAAGGGTTGATAGATGTTAATCTTCTTGTTTGAGAAGCTGTTCACTTGAGACAGTTAAGCAAGTCCCAGCTGTGTCTGGGTACAAGTGACAGGATGAACAACCCAGCGGGTTTTCTTCCTATTGGGGAGTGTTGTACATGCTGCTATGGCGGTGTGTCCACTCACAGGATGAGTGGCGCTGCCCAATACTGTCACTATGGCGGTGTGTCCACTCACAGGATGAGTGACGCTGCCCAATACTGTCACTATGGCGGTGTATCCACTCACAAGATGAGTGGCGCTGCCCAATACTGTCACTATGGCGGTGTGTCCACTCACAGGATGAGTGGCGCTGCCCAATAAACTCGTCCCTCGGGGCAAAATTTAAATTTAAAAAATAAACTGGAATCAACGTCTAAGACCAAATGATCACAAGTCGAGCCTGGGCCCCAGGTCGGGCTCGGGGCCACCTTGCGATGACCTACTGACATGGAGTAGAATTCTCGAAACCCCCTCCAGGTATACTCCAGGTTTCCATTATTACCGGTGTTTTAACATTTGCTAGCGCTATACCTCACTATATCGGGGTAATGAGTAGTTCGCTATAGCGTGTGTGTGTAATGTGACCATTTCTCTCGTTGAGTAATCCAGGTAGTAACGAGGGGGTTGAGAGCGCTCTCAATACCGGTGAGTTCGTAGTACCACCGAAAACATTTTTAGCGTTAAGACATGGCGTCGCTTCAAGTACCGGGAGACTTCATTAAACCCTCAGTATAGGTCACCAGCCATCCTTGCCCAGCACCTGTACTCCTGCACACACACCTCGGCGTCCCTCGTGTCCAGCCTTACCGGCGGTCTGGAAGCCGCCGGCGTCACAAGCCTCCTTATCCTTCTTGCTGCCTGGGCTTTGATGTTAAAGGAAAATGTTTGAGTTGGAGACTATAGTGTGGCGCCCTGGGGGCCTGAGGAGAGCCCTGAGGGCCTAGGGAGAACGCTGAGGGTCTAGGGAGAACGCTGAGGGTCTAGGGAGAACGCTGAGGGCCTAGGGAGAACCCTGAGGGCCTAGGGAGAACCCTGAGGGCCTAGGGAGAACCCTGAGGGCCTAGGGAGAACGCTGAGGGCCTAGGGAGAACCCTGAGGGCCTAGGGAGAACCCTGAGGGCCTAGGGAAAAGCTCGAGGCACAACCGGGTCTGCGAAGATCGACTGTACCTCTGGTCGTCCTCGTCGCTGGCAGAAAGAGAGCTTTGCGGGAGCTGTGTCAACTTTCCCTCTTTTGTTACAATGTGTCTCTTTAGCCAACATGAAATAAGTCATTCTTAAGAGGCGAGAGCTTGCCTCCCTTACGGACTCCTGCCTCTGGTGTTGAGGACTCCCTCTGAGGCCAGGACGGCTAGCGAGAACTTTATCCTCTTTACCAAGCTTGAATCTTTGAGGGATTCGGTCACATAAGACCTAGACGTGACCGCAGGCCTGGTAAAGGTCGACAGTGACGCCAGCAACAGCTTCTTGACTCTGGCACAGAATAAAGAAGTTGTTATTTTTTTGCTGAATCGTTATCTGTTGCTTTACTTCTGTTATTGAATAGTTATTAAGTTTGACTTACTCCTCATTATTTCATGTCCCAGGCAGGCTGGGATATAGAGAAACATCGTGACAGTGAATACCAGCATCCTCAAAATATCAAAATCCTCAGCATATCAAAATCCTCAGATTAGGCAAAATTGTAATTAATTTTGTCAATAAACATGTTAATAATAATAACATCGTAACTGGTCTATGGTTGTTAATATAATTCCTGAAGACCATGAGGGTCTGGAAGATGTAAAGAATCTTCTAGAGGTAAATAGGATTTTTGAGTGGTGCTCCTATTTCCCTCCCCAAACTTTATTACGCCAGCTTGGTAGCGCCCCCCCCCCCTCCCTTACTCTGACACTGGCTTGGTAGCGCCCCCTCCCTTACTCTGACACTGGCTTGGTAGCGCCCCCCCCTTACTCTGACACTGGCTTGGTAGCGCCCCCCTCCCTTACTCTGACACTGGCTTGGTAGCGCCCCCCCTTACTCTGACACTGGCTTGGTAGCGCCCCCCCTTACTCTGACACTGGCTTGGTAGCGCCCCCCTTACTCAAACACTGGCTTCGTAGCGCCCCACTCCCTTACTCTGACACTGGCTTGGTAGCGCCCCCCCTTACTCTGACACTGGCTTGGTAGCGCCCCTCCCCTTACTCTGACACTGGCTTGGTAGCGCCCCCCTTACTCAAACACTGGCTTGGTAGCGCCCCACTCCCTTACTCTGACACTGGCTTGGTAGCGCCCCCCTCCCTTACTCTGACACTAGCTTGGTAGCGCCCCCCCTTACTCTGACACTGGCTTGGTAGCGCCCCCCCTTACTCTGACACTGGCTTGGTAGCGCCCCCCTCCCTTACTCTGACACTGGCTTGGTAGCGCCCCCCTCCCTTACTCTGACACTGGCTTGGTAGCGCCCCCCCTTACTCTGACACTGGCTTGGTAGCGCCCCCCCTTACTCTGACACTGGCTTGGTAGCGCCCCCCTCCCTTACTCTGACACTGGCTTGGTAGCGCCCCCCCCTTACTCTGACACTGGCTTGGTAGCGCCCCCTCCCTTACTCTGACACTGGCTTGGTAGCGCCCCCCTCCCTTACTCTGACACTGGCTTGGTAGCGCCCCCCTCCCTTACTCTGACACTGGCTTGGTAGCGCCCCCCTCCCTTACTCTGACACTGGCTTGGTAGCGCCCCCCCTTACTCTGACACTGGCTTGGTAGCGCCCCCCTCCCTTACTCTGACACTGGCTTGGTAGCGCCCCCCTCCCTTACTCTGACACTGGCTTGGTAGCGCCCCCCTCCCTTACTCTGACACTGGCTTGGTAGCGCCCCCCTTACTCTGACACTGGCTTGGTAGCGCCCCCCTTACACTGACACTGGCTTGGTAGCGTCCCCCCCCCTTACTCTGACACTGGCTTGGTAGCGTCCCCCCCCTTACTTTGACACTGACTTGGTAGCGCCCCCCTTACTCTGACACTGGCTTGGTAGCGCCCCCCCCTTACTCTGACACTGGCTTGGTAGCGCCCCTTACTCTGACACTGGCTTGGTAGCGCTCCCCCTTATTCTGACACTGGCTTGGTGGCGCCCCCCCTTACCCTGACACTGGCTTGGTAGCGCCCCTTTACTCTGACACTGGCTTGGTAGCGCTCCCCCTTATTCTGACACTGGCTTGGTGGCGCCCCCCCTTACACTGACACTGGCTTGGTAGCGCCCCCCTTACTCTGACACTGGCTTGGTAGCGCTCCCCCTTACTCTGACACTGGCTTGGTGGCGCCCCCCTCCCTTACTCTGACACTGGCTTGGTAGCGCCCCCCTCCCTTACTCTGACACTGGCTTGGTAGCGCCCCCCTCCCTTACTCTGACACTGGCTTGGTAGCGCCCCCCTCCCTTACTCTGACACTGGCTTGGTAGCGCCCCCCCCTCCCTTACTCTGACACTGGCTTGGTAGCGCCCCCCTTACTCTGACACTGGCTTGGTAGCGCCCCCCTTACTCTGACACTGGCTTGGTAGCGCCCCCCTTACACTGACACTGGCTTGGTAGCGTCCCCCCCCTTACTCTGACACTGGCTTGGTAGCGTCCCCCCCCCCTTACTTTGACACTGGCTTGGTAGCGCCCCCCCCTTACTCTGACACTGGCTTGGTAGCGCCCCCCCCTTACTCTGACACTGGCTTGGTAGCGCCCCTTACTCTGACACTGGCTTGGTAGCGCTCCCCCTTACTCTGACACTGGCTTGGTGGCGCCCCCCCTTACCCTGACACTGGCTTGGTAGCGCCCCCTTACTCTGACACTGGCTTGGTAGCGCTCCCCCTTATTCTGACACTGGCTTGGTGGCGCCCCCCCCTTACCCTGACACTGGCTTGGTAGCGCCCCCCTTACTCTGACACTGGCTTGGTAGCGCTCCCCCTTATTCTGACACTGGCTTGGTGGCGCCCCCCCTTACCCTGACACTGGCTTGGTAGCGCCCCTTACCCTGACACTGGCTTTGTAGCGCCCCTTACCCTGACACTGGCTGGGGGGTGTCCCATCTAACACTTGCTGAATGGATGTCACTTGCCTTCTTGACAGCATCAAGATGGATCGCTGGTAAGAATGTGTCAATTTACCCTTTTCCCAGTTGTGGACGGGCGTCGGGCGACGGGTGACGGGCGTCGGGCGTCGGATGACGGGCGTCGAGCGTTGCAAGGGGCGTCGGGCGTTGCAAGGGGCGTCGGGCGACGGACGTCAGGCGTCGGGCGTTGCAAGGGGCATCGGGCGTTGCAAGGGGCGTCGGACGACAGGCGTCGGGCGTTGCAAGGGGCGTCGGGCGTTGCAAGGGGCGTCGGGCGTTGCAAGGGGCGTCGGGCGTTGCAAGGGGCGTCGAGCGACGGACGACAGGCGTCGGGCGTTGCAAGGGGCGTCGGGCGTTGCAAGGGGCGTCGGGCGTTGCAAGGGGCGTCGGGCGACGGACGACAGGCGTCGGGCGTTGCAAGGGGCGTCGGGCGACGGACGACAGGCGTCGGGCGTTGCAAGGGGCGTCGGGCGACGGACGACAGGCGTCGGGCGTTGCAAGGGGCGTCGGGCGTTGCAAGGGGGTCGGGCGTTGCAAGGGGCGTCGGGCGACGGACGACAGGCGTCGGGCGTTGCATGGGGCGTCGGGCGACGGACGACAGGCGTCGGGCGTTGCATGGGGCGTCGGGCGTCGGGCGTTGCAAGGGGCGTCGGGCGACGGACGACAGGCGTCGGGCGACGGACGACAGGCGTCGGGCGTTGCATGGGGCGTCGGGCACTAGTGACGTTAAATTGATCAGGCTAATGTAAATACTAACCTCTTGACTGTTCCTTCTGCAATTCAAATATAAGTAATATAAGTTGTTGACATTCTAGGCGAGGGGTGAGGAGCCCTGGGCACTGACGGGCAGTACTGCGCCTGGGGCAGACACGAGGCTGAGGTGATCACAACAGCTCGGTGTTATTCCTCTCAAGATCCTCGCTTTCAGCTACAGCTGCAAAACAACTTATTGTATTTAAATGCCTAAGTATCATAGCAAATAGAAATGAGAAAGCTAGATAAATATAATCTATAATCTGAATCGAAGGGTACTTTAGTACCATTTAAGGGTTTAGGTGTATCTTTGTCGTAATTCAAGTACTCAAGAGGTGTTTCTCTTATAGGAATGCTAGTAAAATATTTTCGCCATATTATAAAAGGCATGTATTCAGTTATAAAGTAATAAACGCCACATTTATAATTATTTGTCTAGTTATAATATTTTTTTTTTTTTTTAAATTTTCCCCCGAGGGGCGAGTTTATTGGGCAGCGCCACTCATCTTGTGAGTGGACACACCGCCATAGTGACAGTATTGGGCAGCGCCACTCATCCTGTGAGTGGACACACCGCCATAGTGACAGTATTGGGCAGCGCCACTCATCCTGTGAGTGGACACACCGCCATAGTGACAGTATTGGGCAGCGCCACTCATCCTGTGAGTGGACACACCGCCATAGTGACAGTATTGGGCAGCGCCACTCATCTTGTGAGTGGACACACCGCCATAGCAGCATGTACAACACTCCCCAATAGGAAGAAAACCCGCTGGGTTATTCATCCTGTCACTTGTACCCAGACACAGCTGGGACTTGCTTAACTGTCTCAAGTGAACAGCTCCTCAAACAAGAAGATTAACATCTATCAACCCTTAAAATCTTATCGTTATCATTCCTGAAGAACATCGCTCTTTGTTTTAGGGGAAAACATTTCAAATGTGTTTCTAAGTTGTGTTTCTTAGGGAGCCGGTCGGCCGAGCGGACAGCACGCTGGGCTTCTGATCCTGTGGTTCTGGGTTCGATCCCAGGCGCCGGCGAGAAACAATGGGCAGAGTTTCTTTCACCCTATGCCCCTGGTACCTAGCAGTAAAATAGGTACCTGGGTGTTAGTCAGCTGTCACGGGCTGCTTCCTGGGGATGGAGGACCGGGCCGCGGGGACACTAAAGCCCCGAAATCATCTCAAGATAACCTCAAGAAGTTACCTGGTGTTGTCGTTTAGGAAGTTGTGATCGCATCAAAACACAAATATTCCGGCAACTTAATTTTAATGGATTTTGCAAATAGTCTGTGGGAAAAGTTTTTCAATTTTCAGGTCTGACTATTATTAGAGCGTTGCAAGTTTTTCACCCGAGTTGTATTAAAATGATGGTGTTCATTATACAACGTTTTAATAGTATTTCACGCGAATTTTAAATTGTTTTCAGAGCGCTGGTTCCCCGCCCCTGTGGCAGGCGAGGCTTCTTGTTGTTGTTGTTGTTTTAGATTCAGCTACTCGGAACGAAATGTTCATGTAGCACGGGCTATGGTGAGCCCGTAATACAAGTGGCGAGGCTTTGTTTCAAGCTCTTATATTCTTCCCTTCCATAATGATAGCTGAGGGGAGATTACTGGGGGTCTGGGGCCAGATTCACGAAGCAGTTATGCAAGCACTTAGAAACCTGTACATTTTTTGTCAATCTTTGGCGGCTTTGTTTACAATTATTAAACAGTTAATGAACTCCGAAGCACCAGGAGGCTGTTTATAACAATAACAACAGTTGATTGGCAAGTTTTCAAGCTTGTAAACTATTTAATAAATGTAACCAATGCCTTCAAAGATTGAGGAAAGGTGTATACGTTCGTAAGTACTTGGGTAACTACTTCGTGAATCTGGTCCCTGGAAGCCTGCGGCGGCGGCGCCCTGGGCACCATGGCAGTGTCCGTCGTAACCCGTTTGGCACTCAACTATCTTGCAATTGGCTCTCTAATTCCTGGTCGACCAAATGCCACGGCCGTGTGTGTGTATTGGTTTGCTGCTCGCCGAGGTGACGTTCAGAGTGATATTAGTTTTACAAGAGCGCTTCGCTGACAACTGTGGCTTTTCCATCTCTCTCACACCTTTCCCTCAACCTCACCCATGACACCTGTTCCCCACCTCACCCATGACACCTGTCCTACACCCCCCCCCCCCTCCTCCCCCGCCAACCACCGGTCATCACTGCATCATGTCCTGGCAGTAATGCACCATAATTTAGGTGCAGTGGGTGGCATTAAAAGGACAACAATATTGACGCCTTCTTGGCTAATGAGCATCAGTCTCCATCAGTTAGGTCCAGACGCTTCTGACTCGCCAACATCAGGGCCGGGTGACTGGCCAACATCAGGGCCGGATGACTGGCCAACATCAGGGCCGGATGACTGGCCAACATCAGGGCCGGATGACTGGCCAACATCAGGGCCGGATGACTGGCCAACATCAGGGCCGGATGACTGGCCAACATCAGGGCCGGATGACTGGCCAACATCAGGGCCGGATGACTGGCCAACATCAGGGCCGGATGACTGGCCAACATCAGGGCCGGATGACTGGCCAACATCAGGGCCGGATGACTGGCCAACATCAGGGCCGGATGACTGGCCAACATCAGGGCCGGATGACTGGCCAACATCAGGGCCGGATGACTGGCCAACATCAGGGCCGGATGACTGGCCAACATCAGGGCCGGATGACTGGCCAACATCAGGGCCGGATGACTGGCCAACATCAGGGCCGGATGACTCACTAACATCAGGGCCGGATGACTGGCCAACATCAGGGCCGGATGACTCACTAACATCAGGGCCGGATGACTGGCCAACATCAGGGCCGGATGACTCGCTAACATCAGGGCCGGATGACTGGCCAACATCAGGGCCGGATGACTCACTAACATCAGGGCCGGATGACTGGCCAACATCAGGGCCGGATGACTCACTAACATCAGGGCCGGATGACTGGCCAACATCAGGGCCTGATGACTCACTAACATCAGGGCCGGATGACTCGCCAAAATCAGGGCCGGATAACTGGCCAACATCAGGGCCGTCTAAATGGATTCAAAGAACAGCCACTCATATTAAAATGATGGGACTGCACGATGTATATACAGATGAAAGAGTACAGCACTTCCTTCCACCCTGGCAGATAATACCTTTTGACATCCTGACCCCTGCATACCCCACCAAGAAACTAATCACGAACAACCCTCATGCTCAGCTTGCTGCTAAATTAAGCACCATAGAACACATTCACAATATACAAGCTGAAAACAACATAGCACAGACCATATACACTGACGGATCACTCAATACAGCTACAGTGAGGGCAGGAAGTGCTGTTATTGCTCATCAGCCTGATGGCAGCACAATTCAAAGGAATATCCGAATTAGTAACTAGGCTTCCACAATGCAAGCCGAGTTGGTAGCAATACTGGTAGCACTCGAAATTATTGACAACACTGAAGTAGACAGCTTAATTATTTCCGACTCCCTTTCCTCACCTCGAGCAATAAACAGTTTGCAATCAAGTAATAATGTCTTGGAAGCTAAACGTAGATATATAAGAATACTTAGCAAGAGGGTAAATATAAAAATGTTGTAGATTCCTTCTCACATTAGCATGCAAGAATTGAACGGAATCTTGAGTTATCAAATAGGTCCCTTAAAAGTGTCATTAGACGAGAACTCCTGGATGAATTTGAAGAAAGTAGAACAGTGCAAACTGGAATTAGCAGGTCCATTGTTCATCACAATGAAATGTGTGAAGTAAAACATGTGTATGGGGCAAGTAACAAAGTCAGTAGACTAACAGATGTTGTCACAGCTCGTATAAGACTTGGCTACAAGTATCTCTGGCAGTTCGGCTTGTATAGGGATCTAGATGAAGTAAAGTGTAAAGTGTGTAGACAAAGACAGGGACACATACTCGAACACTATATCTTGGATTGTAATAAAATTGAGCTATTTAGAGATAAATCTAAGCTCACTCTGTATGATATCGCAACCTATCTTATCACCATGGATAAATTACCTGAAATCCTTGCACTGTATCCACATTTCGCTTTATTAAGATTAAGAAACAAGTAGTGTATTGTGAGGACTAATAATAAACAGAAGCTCCCCTATGACTCTGTAATATCCCCATTGGTCAAACTATTATGTATTAGCGATAAGACCTACCATTAATGTATGATGACTTAAGTAAATATATAGCTCTTGAAATAGCACTTTCTCTGTAACTAGCTGACATTGTAACTATAAGGTGTGAAGGATAGATGAAATTTTATATGTAATAATCTAAGATGAGGTCTGATAAAGACCTTTTGTGCCCTCTGTAATGCTGTTTGCGCTACCGCTCACAGGATGAGTATGGGGTGCACAATAAACTAGCCGCCTCCGGCGGCAACAATCAAATCAAATCATCAGGGCCGGATGTCTCGCCAACATCAGGGCCGGATGACTCGCCAACATCAGGGCCGGATGACTGGCCAACATCAGGGCCGGATGACTGGCCAACATCAGGGCCGGATGTCTCGCCAACATCAGGGCCGGATGACTCGCCAACATCAGGGCCGGATGAGCCTAGTAGCATCGAAAGTAACATTTGCTAGCGGCCCCGCGCTAAATACGTGCCATTATTGATAGCGTGCTCTCTGCGCTGTCAGACGCCTGAAAGCTTATCAAATAATAAATGGCGCATTTGGATTTCTCATCAGCTACAGTCGTTTACACGGGAAGAGATTGTAACGAGGGCATCAAACGTGATCAAATCATATGTGGAAGTCTTTGTTGAAAAATTGGTGCAGTTTGTTAAACTGTTGAAGACTTATCTTGCTTCTCATACAACAACCCGTCCTCTTAAAAATAACGTCGCCTTTGGCTGGTATGCGCGCTATGGTCAAATTTGGACGTAATTTAAAATGAAATCGACTCACAAAAGTGACGTACTGTCCCGTTTTCTGTTTGAGTCGTCCGGTCTACTCGGTAAGGTTAGAAGAGGACACTTTCAATTAACGTTTTTCATAACGTTTTGAAACTTTATGAGAATTTTCTGCCCACCTAACCTATCAGAGGACCCTTAACTTACTCTTGTTGAAAAAAATTCCCAAATTTATTTTCTTTTTTTTTTCATTTTCAAATTACGTCCACTTTCGGCCATACGGGCAAACGGCCAAAAGCGACGTTATTTTTAAGAGTGGCGCCAAAGAAGACCTCTTTAGAGTTACAGTTGTACCGCTGTAACAACTGACAGTTCCGTACAGTCTTGTTCTGCAAATGTAACACACATGTTGACCAAACCACAGACTAGAAAGTGAAGGGACGACGAAATTTCGGTCCGTCCGGGACCATTCTCAAGTCGATTGTTGCCTTGGGCATGTGTTTGTCACTCGGGGTTACCAACTGCAGTCGTGGACGCTTTGTTTTGTTCTTTTCAAAAGTGAAAATGATTAGAGATGACCTAAGAAGCACCACTAAGGGTCAGAACACGTCTAACACTCGCGCTGACGTGAGCTCCGGGACATGAATGTCAGCGTGAAGCGGACAATTCCAGCTTCATCAACACATGTGCTCATGCAAGGCTTGGAAATGTAACTTGTAAAATGTTGTTTTTTTGTCCCTTTTCACACCTGCAATTGTTATCTACGTGTTAGTAATACTATTAGTGAAGTGGCAGATATATTTGCCGTATTATCTGGGTGTATAGCAAATGGATTACCTTACTATATTACCTTACTATAACATACCTTACTATAACATACAAGTCCTTTATAATATATGCTACAGGCACGTGCCTGCTCAATCCCACCCTCACCAACATCACTACAAATTTGACGTTTGTCAAATAAGTATGAGAGGAGCTGTATGAGGGGTATGAGGAAGCGGGGCGTAGATATAAGGGCGTCAGTATGAGGGAACCACTGAGCCGGAGTTACTGGGAAGTTCAACAAAGTTCCACCGTAAATCCTCTATGGGGGGAGGGTGAAATTACCGGCCGAACGTCTGTCCTTTATTGAACGGAGGCGGAGAACTTGCTCCCTTGGCGTCCAGATGGCGCTGGCAGCGATGGTAATGCCACTCTCCTAACGGTGCTTGTCTAACAGTACTTGCCTAATAGTCACTAGAATTAAGTGTAACTCGCTTCTTGCCCGACGGTGACTCGCCCAACCTCTTGCGCTGGACGGTAGAGCGACGGTCTCGCTTCATGCAGGTCGGCGTTCAATCCCCGACCGTCCAAGTGGTGTAGCACCATTCCTTTCCCCCGTCCCATCCCAAATCCTTATCCTGACCCCTTCCAAGTGCTTTATGGTGATAATAGCCAAGTGGTGTCTCCTGATAGTTCTCTTCTCTACGGAGGAGTGAGCTGGGGTTCTGCCTGCTCCGTCATGATTGTGGTTGGTGGTAATGGTGGTAGTTGTGGTGGTGGTGGTTGTAGCGTTGCCATCAGCAGTTAGTCGTTAATAAACCTGGCCGTTGGCATGGCAACCGTAGGCCTATTGCTGCCAGCGACTTATGAGCGCTCTCTTTAGTTGATATCGAGATAATGTTTACTGCGTTGGAGATATTTTTTTTTGTACATCATATGCTGGAAGGTCGCTATTTGTGAGCGCTGTATATACACGCTGAACCTATTCCCCTCTCAGGTTGAGCCCATTCCCCTCTCAGGTTGAGCCCATTCCCCTCTCAGGTTGAGCCCATTCCCCTTTCAGGTTGAGCCCATTCCCCTCTCAGGTTGAGCTCATTCCCCTCTCAGGTTGAGCCCATTCCCCTCTCAGGTTGAGCCCATTCCCCCTCTCAGGTTGAGCCCATTCCCCTCTCAGGTTGAGCCCATTCCCCTCTCAGGTTGAGCCCATTCCCCCTCTCAGGTTGAGCCCATTCCCCTCTCAGGTTGAGCCCATTCCCCTCTCAGGTTGAGCCCATTCCCCTCTCAGGTTGAGCCCATTCCCCCTCTCAGGTTGAGCCCATTCCCCTCTCAGGTTGAGCCCATTCCCCTCTCAGGTTGAGCCCATTCCCCTCTCAGAATGAGCCCATTCCCCTCAGGTTGAGCCCATTCCCCTCTCAGGTTGAGCCCATTCCCCTCTCAGGTTGAGCCCATTCCCCCTCTCAGGTTGAGCCCATTCCCCTCTCAGGTTGAGCCCATTCCCCTCTCAGGTTGAGCCCATTCCCCCTCTCAGGTTGAGCCCATTCCCCCTCTCAGGTTGAGCCCATTCCCCCTCTCAGGTTGAGCCCATTCCCCCTCTCAGGTTGAGCCCTTTCCCCTTCTCACGCTGAGCCCATTCCCCTTCTCACGCTGAGCCCATTCCCCTTCTCACGCTGAGCCCATTCCCCTTCTCACGCTGAGCCCATTCCCCTTCTCACGCTGAGCCCATTCCCCTTCTCACGCTGAGCCCATTCCCCCTCTCAGGTTGAGCCCATTCCCCTCTCAGGTTGAGCCCATTCCCCCTCTCAGGTTGAGCCCATTCCCCTCTCAGGTTGAGCCCATTCCCCTCTCAGGTTGAGCCCATTCCCCTCTCAGGTTGAGCCCATTCCCCTTCTCACGCTGAGCCCCCCCCCCCTTCCTCTCGCTTGCCCCCCACGCATGCCTAAGAGTGGCTTGTTTACACTATCGACCCCCATCGTTAAAATTGCGGCGGTTTAGGGAATTTAAATCAGCGCATTATTGACGGTTCATGTGACTAACGAGTACTGGCTCCGGCGGGACAGGCTTCGTTCTCACGTTGCTCTTTCAACCTGTCGCACTTTGCCGTCACAATCCCCAACGGACAAAATATGATGCACTATCCATCATAGCGGCTCACAAGCAGTCACGTTTTATATGCGCGAGTCGCTCGGTCAGGTTAGGTTCGGGTGTTTTGCTACAGCATTTTCTGGCCGTTGTGGCAACTGGAGAGGACGGGATGTTTGGTTAGTCTAAACCGCTGCATTTTGTACTGATCGGTAATGAAGTGACCGCGGCCGTGATGGTGGTGGTGGTAGTCGTGGTCATGGTGGTGGTGGTGGTGGTGGTAGTCGTGGTCATGGTGGTGGTGGTGGTGGTGGTAGTCGTGGTCATGGTGGTGGTGGTGGTGGTGGTGGTGGTAGTCGTGGTCATGGTGGTGGTGGTGGTGGTGGTGGTGGTAGTCGTGGTCATGGTGGTGGTGGTGGTGGTGGTAGTCGTGGTCATGGTGGTGGTGGTGGTGGTGGTAGTCGTGGTCATGGTGGTGGTGGTGGTGGTGGTCCTGGTGGTGGTCATGGTGGTCGTGTCGGTGGTGGTCGTGGTGGCCTATGATACTAGTGGATGTCTGCGTCTGCTGCATGGAGAGGTCAACACTTTCTCTGGCTGAAAAGTATATATTGGTTGTTATTGTTAATAAGGGCCCAAGGCCGCGGATTATTAACACACACCTCAGTGATCCCACACCACACCTACACCACACCCAACACACCACACCCCACACACCACACCCCACACACCACACCCCACACAATACACTACACCCCACACCACACCCCACACCACACCCCACACACTACACCACACAACACACCTCACAACACCACCCCATACACTACCCCTCCCCACACACTACCCCACACACCACACACCCCACACACCACACACTACCCCACACACCACACACTACACCACACACCACAACACCACAACACCACACCCCACAACACACCACACACACCCCACAACACACCCCACCCCACACCACACGTTGACCCCCCTACAGTGTCTCACCCCACCTTCCCCACCATTTAACACTAAGGGTGAGAGTAAGTGTCACATATATCACAAGTCAAGCGCAGCGGTGCCACTGTGGTTAACACCGGGGGTGAACCACCCTCTTGGTTTAGTGTGAGCTGATTGTCGCCATGTTAACATTTTTGTTTACTGCTAAACAAGTCATATTGGCTGCAAAGTGGAGGTGGAACCCTTTATGTTGCCTGAGTGTTCATACGGTCACTTGGGGCGGGTTGTGAACTATCTTGTTTTTTTTTTTAATTTTGCCCCGAGGGGCGAGTTTATTAGGCAGCGCCACTCATCTTGTGAGTGGACACACCGCCATAGTGACAGTATTGGGCAGCGCCACTCATCTTGTGAGTGGACACACCGCCATAGTGACAGTATTGGGCAGCGCCACTCATCTTGTGAGTGGACACACCGCCATAGTGACAGTATTGGGCAGCGCCACTCATCCTGTGAGTGGACACACCGCCATCGTGACAGTATTGGGCAGCGCCACTCATCCTGTGAGTGGACACACCGCCATAGTGACAGTATTGGGCAGCGCCACTCATCTTGTGAGTGGACACACCGCCATAGTGACGGTATTGGGCAGCGCCACTCATCCTGTGAGTGGACACACCGCCATAGTGACAGTATTGGGCAGCGCCACTCATCCTGTGAGTGGACATACCGCCATAGCAGCATGTACAACACTCCCCAATAGGAAGAAAACCCGCTGGGTTGTTCATCCTGTCACTTGTACCCAGACACAGCTGGGACTTGCTTAACTGTCTCAAGTGAACAGCTCCTCAAACAAGAAGATTAACATCTGTCAACCCTTAAAAGCTTACGTTATCTTGCGGGTGCAAAATGGGGGAATCTTATAAGAACAGTATCAATATTTGACAAATAGTGTTTTCCTAGCACAAACAATGTGGGGTTTATTACTCTACAGTTATTCCTAATGTCTCTCAGGTGTTCACATTCACGTAGATAGTGGTCAAGGCGGTGTCCGTCACTCTCACCACAGATTCTGCAACTTCGCTGACCAACTGTTGTTTCCATTCCATATCCCCATGGATATTTGTATCCAAGACGGATCATCGCTATTACTGATTCTCTCCCGCGTCCTCCTCCTCTTCGTCCATAATGATTGGGATTTGTGACAGCACGAATGGTTTGTTTGTAAGGATTGGGGGATGATTAGTGGCTGTAGGGGTGCTGACCTAAACAGTGATCTCGTAACTGTAAGTCTCGTAACCCCCCATGTTATCTGTCTGTATCTGTCTGTCAGTCAGTCAGTTCCCCCCCCCCTTCTGCCCCCTCCTATCACACCCCTTAAGACACACTCTCAAGAGTATGTGAGAGAGCGGGAGAGGTCAGGTGAGCCTCTACCTGCTCCCGGGGGCGTCAACACATTATCAGAGGTTATCATTACACCAAGAGTGATTACACAGCAAGAGGCGGGGGCAGGGGTGGGGGGGGGGGAGGCAGGGCGCTGGTGTGGGCACACGTCGCTTAATTATTAATTCA
Organism: Procambarus clarkii; assembly: GCF_040958095.1. NCBI lineage: Eukaryota > Metazoa > Arthropoda > Malacostraca > Decapoda > Cambaridae > Procambarus > Procambarus clarkii. Next base: position 7,140,950 of record NC_091177.1, read on the forward strand.
GGAGGCGGCCGTCATCACACAGGTTAGGGGGGAGGAGGAGGGGGAAGGGGGGAGGGAGGGGGGCGGGGGAGTTCTGCATGTATTGATGAATCGTCTTCGGAACCAGGCCAAATTTTTCCCCTGTTAATAATTACATTTGCATAGCAGCGAGCCGCATCGGAATTGTGGGAGAGAGAGAGAGTGGACGGGAGACACTGGGACCTGTCTCTTGTGTTACAGTGGGACCTGTCTCTTGTGTTACACTGGGACCTGTCTCTTGTGTTACACTGGGACCTGTCTCTTGTGTTACACTGGGACCTGTCTCTTGTGTTATACTGGGGCCTGTCTCTTGTGTTATACTGGGGCCTGTCTCTTGTGTTATACTGGGGCCTGTCTCTTGTGTTACAGTGGGACCTGTCTCTTGTGTTACAGTGGGACCTGTCTCTTGTGTTACAGTGGGACCTGTCTCTTGTGTTACAGTGGGACCTGTCTCTTGAGTTACAGTGTGACCTTTTTTTGTGTTACAGTGGGACCTGTCTCTTGTGTTACAGTGGGACCTGTCTCTTGTGTTACAGTGGGACCTGTCTCTTGTGTTACACTGGGACCTGTCTCTTGTGTTACAGTGGGACCTGTCTCTTGTGTTACACTGGGACCTGTCTCTTGTGTTACACTGGGACCTGTCTCTTGTGTTACAGTGGGACCTGTCTCTTGTGTTACAGTGGGACCTGTCTCTTGTGTTACACTGGGACCTGTCTCTTGTGTTACAGTGGGACCTGTCTCTTGTGTTACACTGGGACCTGTCTCTTGTGTTACACTGGGACCTGTCTCTTGTGTTACACTGGGACCTGTCTCTTGTGTTACACTGGGACCTGTCTCTTGTGTTACAGTGGGGACCTGTCTCTTGTGTTACACTGGGACCTGTCTCTTGTGTTACAGTGGGACCTGTCTCTTGTGTTACACTGGGACCTGTCTCTTGTGTTACAGTGGGACCTGTCTCTTGTGTTACAGTGAGTGAGCCTGTGACGGGGGAGACTTGGGGGGGTGTACTTACCTCGCTCTTGTGACACTACTTATCTATCAGAGTCTACGGGGGAGTGTCTTAATGTCCCCCTCCCCCCCTCTACTAGCCTTGTAACTTAACTACTCCGTTGAAACTTAATTATTCCGCCTTTCAAATTCTTTGTCGAATCGGGCCAGGTGATCGACCACGGGTGATCGACCACGGGTGATCGACCACGGGTGATCGACCACGGGTGATCGACCACGGGTGATCGACCACGGGTGGTCGACCACGGGTGGTCGACCACGGGTGGTCGACCACGGGTGGTCGACCACGAGTGATCGACCACGGGTGGTCGACCACGGGTGGTCGACCACGGGTGGTCGACCACGAGTGATCGACCACGAGTGATCGACCACGGGTGGTCGACTACGAGTGGTCGACCACGGGTGGTCGACCACGAGTGATCGACCACGGGTGGTCGACCACGGGTGGTCGACCACGAGTGATCGACCACGGGTGGTCGACCACGAGTGATCGACCACGGGTGGACGACCACGGGTGGTCGACCACGGGTGATCGACCACGGGTGATCGACCACGGGTGATCGACCACGGGTGATCGACCACGGGTGATCGACCACGGGTGGTCGACCACGGGTGGTCGACCACGAGTGATCGACCACGGGTGGTCGACCACGAGTGATCGACCACGGGTGGTCGACCACGAGTGATCGACCACGGGTGGTCGACCACGAGTGATCGACCACGGGTGGTCGACCACGAGTGATCGACCACGGGTGGTCGACTACGAGTGGTCGACCACGGGTGGTCGACCACGAGTGATCGACCACGGGTGGTCGACCACGGGTGGTCGACCACGAGTGATCGACCACGGGTGGTCGACCACGAGTGATCGACCACGGGTGGACGACCACGGGTGGTCGACCACGGGTGATCGACCACGGGTGATCGACCACGGGTGATCGACCACGGGTGATCGACCACGGGTGATCGACCACGGGTGGTCGACCACGGGTGGTCGACCACGAGTGATCGACCACGGGTGGTCGACCACGAGTGATCGACCACGGGTGGTCGACCACGAGTGATCGACCACGGGTGGTCGACCACGAGTGATCGACCACGGGTGGTCGACCACGAGTGATCGACCACGGGTGGTCGACCACGAGTGATCGACCACGGGTGGTCGACCACGAGTGATCGACCACGGGTGGTCGACCACGGGTGATCGACCACGGGTGGTCGACCACGGGTGGTCGACCACGGGTGATCGACCACGGGTGGTCGACCACGGGTGATCGACCACGGGTGGTCGACCACGGGTGGTCGACCACGGGTGGTCGACCACGGGTGGTCGACCACGGGTGGTCGACCACGGGTGGTCGACCACGGGTGGTCGACCACGGGTGGTCGACCACGAGTGATCGACCACGAGTGATCGACCACGAGTGATCGACCACGAGTGATCGACCACGGGTGGTCGACCATGAGTGATCGACCACGGGTGGTCGACCACGAGTGATCGACCACAGGTGATCGACCACACGCAGGGACAGTCCTACAACGACTGCTGTAGACGCTCATGTAGAATACATCTGAATAATACATTTTCAGATGTTACACAGTTCTCTTGATCCATCTATACAGTTTGATCGATTATACTCACAATGAATGGGGGGGTTTATACTCACAATGAATGGAGGGTTTATACTCACAATGAATGTGGGGTTTATTCTCACAATGAATGGGGGGGTTTATACTCACAGTGAATGAGGGTTTATACTCACAATGAATGTGGGGTTTATTCTCACAATGAATGAGGGTTTATACTCACAATGAATGGTGGTTTATACTCACAATGAATGGGGGTTTATACTCACAATGAATGGGGGTTTATACTCACAATGAATGAGGGATTATACTCACAATGAATGGGGGTTTATACTCACAATGAATGAGGGTTTATACTCACAATGAATGGGGGTTTATACTCACAATGAATGGGGGTTTATACTCACAATGAATGAGGGTTTATACTCACAATGAATGGTGGTTTATACTCACAATGAATGGGGGTTTATACTCACAATGAATGGGGGTTTATACTCACAATGAATGGGGGTTTATACTCACAATGAATGGGGGTTTATACTCACAATGAATGGGGGTTTATACTCACAATGAATGAGGAGTTTCAATGCATATAAAGAATGGGAACAGTTCGAAGATTAAAGTGGATGTGCTCCGTGGGTCAGCCCTGCCAGGATGTGCTCCGTGGGTCAGCCAAGCCGGGATGTGCTCCGTGGGTCAGCCATGCCAGGATGTGCTCCGAGGGTCAGCCAAGCCAGGATGTGCCCCGTGGGTCAGCCAAGCCAGGATGTGCTCCATGGGTCAGCCAAGTCAGGATGTGCTCCGTGGTCAGCCAAGCCAGAATGTGCTCCGTGGGTCAATCAAGCCAGGATGTGCCCCGTGGGCCAGCCAAGCCGAGATGTGCTCTGTGGGTTATATCCCCGACCCGCTGCTCTCTTAACAGGCTGTCTGGTTTTGGGAATAATGTCTTAACGCGAAGTTATAACCGTACATGGCCGTCTTGGAGGGGTCCCCCCCCCCAGCAGATACTGGGTGGTGAGGACCTGAGGGGTGGGGACCTGAGGGGTGAGGCCCTGAGGAGTGAGGCCCTGAGGAGTGAGGACCTGAGGGGTGAGGCCCTGAGGAGTGAGGACCTGAGGGGTGAGGCCCTGAGGAGTGAGGACCTGAGGGGTGAGGCCCTGAGGAGTGAGGACCTGAGGGGTGAGGACCTGAGGGGTGAGGCCCTGAGGAGTGAGGACCTGAGGGGTGAGGCCCTGAGGAGTGAGGACCTGAGGGGTGAGGACCTGAGGAGTTTTTTTTTATTATTATTATTTTCTACCACAGACGTGGCCACACATTTACAATGCTAACCAGCATATATACATTTTCTTCTGTCCTCGGCGAGGACCTGAGGGGTGAGGACCTGAGGGGTGAGGACCTGAGGGGTGAGGACCTGAGGGGTGAGGACCTGAGGGGTGAGGACCTGAGGGGTGAGGACCTGAGGGGTGAGGACCCGAGGGGTGAGGACCTGAGGGGTGAGGACCTGAGGGGTGAGGACCTGAGGGGTGAGGACCCGAGGGGTGAGGACCTGAGGGGTGAGGACCTGAGGGGTGAGGACCCGAGGGGTGAGGACCTGAGGGGTGAGGACCTGAGGGGTGAAGACCTGAGGAGTGAGGACCTGAGGAGTGAGGACCTGAGGGGTGGGAACCTGAGGAGTGAGGACCTGAGGGGTGAGGACCTGAGGGGTGAGGACCTGAGGGGTGAGGACCCGAGGGGTGAGGACCTGAGGAGTGAGGACCTGAGGGGTGAGGACCTGAGGGGTGAGGACCTGAGGGGTGAGGACCCGAGGGGTGAGGACCCGAGGGGTGAGGACCTGAGGAGTGAGGACCTGAGGGGTGAGGACCTGAGGGGTGAGGACCTGAGGGGTGAGGACCTGAGGGGTGAGGACCCGAGGGGTGAGGACCTGAGGAGTGAGGACCTGAGGGGTGAGGACCTGAGGGGTGAGGACCTGAGGGGTGAGGACCTGAGGGGTGAGGACCTGAGGGGTGAGGACCTGAGGGGTGAGGACCTGAGGGGTGAGGACCTGAGGGGTGAGGACCTGAGGAGTGAGGACCTGAGGAGTGAGGACCTGAGGGGTGGGAACCTGAGGAGTGAGGACCTGAGGGGTGGGAACCTGAGGGGTGAGGACCTGAGGGGTGAGGACCTGAGGAGTGAGGACCTGAGGAGTGAGGACCTGAGGGGTGAGGACCTGAGGGGTGGGAACCTGAGGGGTGAGGACCTGAGGGGTGGGGACCTGAGGAGTGAGGACCTGAGTGGTGGGGACCTGAGGGGTGAGGACCTGAGGGGTGAGGACCTGAGGGGTGGGGACCTGAGGAGTGAGGACCTGAGGGGTGAGGACCTGAGGGGTGAGGACCTGAGTAGTAGGGATGACACGCCACAGACGATATTTTTTTTTCAGGCCAAATATCGTCTGTAGCGTGTCAGGGTTTTCAGGCCAAATATCGTGTGTAGCGTGTCAGGGTTTTCAGATCAAAATATCGTGTGTAGCGTGTCAGGGTTTTCAGGCGAATTTGGGGAGTCACAGATTTGGAAGTAAGGATTTCTTATAACGAAAAATAATGTCATACGAGTTTGTTAAAGTTCTTATGAGAAAAATAATTTCCAAGACATAGAAGTTTGTTAAGGCCTTATGGGACAAATTAAAGTAACGTATATAGCTCTTTAGGGCTTCCAGGAGAACTCTACGGACATGTTTTACATGTTTTCAACTTACAAAATCCGTCTGTGTAAGCCATAGTTTTCATATAAATTTAGAAAATCACCTGTGTAAGTCATGGTTTTCAGGGTTTCGTACATCACACCCCCCTCCCTCCCCCCTTACCTCGCAATCTCTCGCGTCACCTTTATTTACCTTACGCCCGGCCAGCCAGACCTCTTATCTTATCTTCTCCATAATAATATCTCAACCGTCCCTCCTCTCTCTCTCTCTCTCCTTTCATTCAGTTCAACTATTTTCCAACATCGTATGTTTGCTCCTTTTCATTAAGCAAGTCAGTTTTACACAAATAAATCATGTTAGTAAGCATGTTCTAGCTCACGTTCCCCCACCTTAGTCCCCTGTCGTATAATGAATACTATCATTCCAATCCCTCTAAAATTTAAAAATAATCATATTTCAAACGTAGTTCAATACAGTAATTTAGTTACCAAGCTCCAGTGCTTGTCCTCCGCCTTAGCTCTCTCTCGTATCTTCGTTAGTATCAGTCCAATTTCCCTGAAATTTTTACCCTCTGTATTTCAGGCACCGTAAATAAGATCAAAACAGTTACCAAGCTCCAGCGCTTGTCCTCCGCCTTAGCTCTCTCTCGTATCTTCGTTAGTATCAGTCCAATTTCCCTGAAATTTTTACCCTCTGTATTTCAGGCACCGTAAATAAGATCAAAACAGTTACCAAGCTCCAGTGCTTGTCCTCCGCCTTAGCTCTCTCTCGTATCTTCGTTAGTATCAGTCCAATTTCCCTGAAATTTTTACCCTCTGTATTTCAGGCACCGTAAATAAGATCAAAACAGTTACCAAGCTCCAGCGCTTGTCCTCCGCCTTAGCTCTCTCTCGTATCTTCGTTAGTATCAGTCCAATTTCCCTGAAATTTCTACCCTCTGTATTTCAGACACCGTAAATAAAAATCAAGTCAGTTATCGAGCTCCAGCTCTCGTCCCCGCCTTAATTCTCTTTCGTATCTTTGTAAATAAACCATCAATTTCCCTTAAATTTTTACCCTCTGTATTTCAGACACCGTAAATAAAATCAAGTCAGTTATCGAGCTCCAGCTCTCGTCCCCGCCTTAATTCTCTTTCGTATCTTTGTAAATAAACCATCAATTTCCCTTAAATTTTTACCCTCTGTATTTCAGACACCGTAAATAAAATCAAGTCAGTTATCGAGCTCCAGCTCTCGTCCCCGCCTTAATTCTCTTTCGTATCTTTGTAAATAACCCATCAATTTCCCTAAAATTAAAAGCAGACATACTTCAAAGTTAGTAAATAAGATCAAGTCAGTTACTGAGCTCCAGCTCTCGTCCCCCACCCTCTTCCACCCTCAAGTCTTTGTAAATAAACCATCAATTTCCCCGAAATTTTTACCCTCTGTATTTCAGACATTGTAAATATGATGAAAACAATTATAAAACTCTAGCTCTTGTCCTCTGTCCAAGTTCACTCCTGTAAATTCATTACTATCAATCCAAATCCCCCTGAGATTTAAACACCCAACTACATTTTCAGACATAGTAAATAAAAACCAGTTCAGTTATCAAGTTTCAACTCTTGTGCCCCAGCTTAGTTCATTTGTGCAAGTTCTTTATTTTCCAACTAAATCACCCTGAGATTTAAGATCACCTTATTTTCTAACATAGTAAAATTAATCTGGACATTAGCCTTAGATCATCAGACATAAATATATTCGATCAAGTCCGTCTCCAGCTTATCTCTTATCCGAGTATACACATAACCCCAACCTGTTTAATTATCTTTCACCCCCTCCCACCTTCCTCCATCTCATCCAAGTCTCATAAATTTAAATGTAGCTGTTAATTTGCGTTCTTTCCCCGTTCATAGCATATTCTCTGTAAGTTCAGATCTGTACTTAGTCTTACATATTCTCTACTTCTTTCCCATTTTATACAAGACTTAAACAACTATTACCGTCTCCTCTATCTTATTTAAACATGAGTCATATGTAAATATACCCGACTCTTTCCATCCATTACAAGTCCTAGCTTGTTCACCGCCCAACTCACTACGCTATTTCTACTCTACATGTTATAGCATGTTTTCCGCTCATCTTGGTACCAACCCTTACAATCTCTCTCTCTCATTCCTTTACATGTCTCAGCATGTTCGCCTCGCATCTTACTACGCTGTCTACTTTACATGTTGTAGCGTGTATTACTGTGTCCCATATCTTATTTAAACATGAGTCATATGTAAATATACCCGACTCCTTCCATCCATTACAAGTCCTAGCTTGTTCACCGCCCAACTCACTACACTGTCTACTTTACATGTTGTAGCATGTTTTCCGCACATCTTGATACCATCCCTTACAATCTCTCAATCCTTTACACATCCCAACTTTCAACCCTTTCTTACAATTTTCCTCCATCCCTCCGCTACATGTTCTTACCCGTTCATTACAGTCCACTACATATTCTCTAATCATCTCTGTACTAATTCTCAAAACTAGTTGTTTCTGTCATTTTAGTAAGTAAGTAGATCATCGTTACTAACAACAACAACAACAACAACAACAGTAACATTACTAATTCACAGTAAGTTACTACTGAGCATTTAGCAGTTATCCATTTTTTCAAATAAGGTCAATATAAATCATTCTAAGACATCTTCGTACAATTAAAGATACTTGCCTGTGCACTAAGTCATTACTTACAGTAGCATCTTAAGGCATTGTTTTCGTAACTCAGTTTTATTAAACATACACCTTCATTAGTCAAAGGAAAACTTTTCAAGTCATTGTATTCAATATTTCCGTTAAACTTACTACATCATGTCATTATTCGGTTTCATAATTAAGTACTTGTTTCAGTCCTCCAATGTAATAAGCAAATTATTCTATTAAGGATAAAGAAATCTTATTTAGAAGAGACATTAAGTTTATTACAACATTTAACGCATACAAGTGTTTTTAGTAGTTATACAGGTATTCAAGAAATCATAAGTGTTCTTAGTAGTTTTACAAGTGTTCAAGAAAATCATATACAAGTGTTCTTAGTAGTTATACAGGTATTTCAAGAAATCATAAGTGTTCAAAAAGCAATCATATACAAGTGTTCTTAGTAGTTATACAAGTGTTCAAGAAAATCATAAGTGTTCAAGAAGCAATTGGATTTATTATATATAAAATATTTCCTCTACAAATTGGACAGCATTTCAGAGCTAAAAGACAACCACTGCACGTCACCATATGTTTACATGGTAGTATTACAATATTTATATTTTTATCCATACAAACTCTGCATAAAATATCTTCTTCCCAAGATTGATCTGTACAGTCCTTGTTTTCAACAGTGTTAGTACAAGTCTCCGGTAAAGTTTTCAATCCCAGATCTTCAAGCGTAACTTCTTGTTCCTTTTTATCATCAACTGCTTCATAAATTAAGTCCCGTACCCGTAAATAAATATCTGTTCCCTCTTGCATATACCTCAACACGATTTCTAGACATCTACTTTGTATAATAAAAGGCAACAAATCTCTGGATTCCTTAAGGTACTCACTTAAAGCATATCTTATACTCTCCACAGGTATTAATTTTTTATAAATCAGATGTTTGAACTTATCCATACCCTCCATTAAGATATTAATTAAATCATTGTCTATAGGTTTTATAGGTAATGGTATTGTCAATCTAGCATTCTTAACAAATTCCTTGCCCCTTGCAAGAATAATGTAAGCACATTCTGGACTACATCTCGCATGTAACGTCCAAGGATCATCTTCTGGTCTCCAATTTCGTATTCCACAGGCGCAGTGATAGCAGCAGACGTGGTCACTTATACCTGAAAACCATAAAACAATCCAGCATTATCTCGTTACTATCTTTTAACTAATATTCATTATTTCTTTACTTATAACTCTATTAAGTTTAAAATAGTTAAAACACTTCATACCACAGTAAAAAAAACCAGCTTCTGCCAGCTCATGAGAAGTTTGCTTGACGCTTCCAGGCCATGTCATATCAAATGTCTCTAGGCGAGATTTATAAGTTACCAATCCTGGATTCAGCGATTTCCTAAATTTTATCAATCCCAGATCTTCCTTAGGAGGAGCACCACCTAAAAAATATAACGTAGTTACGTAAATTATTCTTTAGAAGAATAAGAAGTATCTATTTAAGCAATCAAGTTTTGTACAGAGTATATAAGACTGGTATAAGAATACATCATAAGAATATATACTTACTACTATCACTTATTTTCTTATTTCCCAGTTCTATTTTATGGGAAACAAATTCCAGTCCATATTTGAAAGCTATCTCAGACACCTCTAAAGAAACATTGTCACTCCTCTTGCCTCTAATAAAGGCACAGTCTTGATTAATCATCTTATGACGTCTTCTGGGGGTATCACCAACAATCCATGCACCTACTATACAATAACAAAATGCACACAAACAGTAATCACTATTGCGAAGGTAATAGAACCCATCTTCAACTAAGTCAATAGGGTTTAACCACTTAACGGGCCAATCCACAAATGTTTGTAGTCTAACTCCTGCACATTTAAGGCTTTCTATACTGTAAAACTTCCTGGCACACAAAGGATCCATCGTGTGAGGGCAGTACTAACTATTAGAGTAGGATAAGCAAGTATATATATCCCTAAAATAAGTATCGTACATCGCTACATATTTAACAGTTTCCCCATTTATAATAGACAGTAATTTCCTCTAAATACTTCTCTACTTAAAAATCCTTAAAGTTTCATAATTAAATAAAGCTCTTATATAAATACTTAGTAGACTACTTTCATTATTTATTAGACTTATTAGAAAAATACATCACTTTGGCAATCTCGCTAAAAGTATACTGTTACGTCATTATTCGTAGCTGCCGTACATAATGATAGATATATATATATATAATTTAGTAGTAAATTCTTATTTAATCTAATTAAAATATATGCTTAAAGCATCTATATCCTAAAATGAAATATACTATTAGTTATAATGTCATATATAATATCGCTCTAAGGTAACAAAAATCCTTATTAATATATTCAAATAAGTGGTAACTTTTACATTACCCCCAATATAAGAGCGCGGACCTCACATTAGGGATATTATTACGACTATCTGGATCGTATCTACTACCTTACGAGGAAGAAAATTCACCATGGATACTGTTCTGACAACTTGTCAGGGTTATTTAACCGACGATTCATTTTGTAATAATGAAACCTGTATTGTGTACGGAGTGAACTGTATATCCTGTGTTCCCCGAGGAATGGCCCTAGACTTAGCCAAGAAATATTCTCATGCTGACGCTTATAATGTTCGCCGACCCTTGTACAGTCTTAAGAGATGTATCCCTGAAGATCGTCCAGTACCAGGAACAATTCATATCTCTAAAGGAGAAAATCTTCCGTATATTGTTGCTATAGCCACTCAATACGGTATTGGATTACCTATAGAAAGTAATAACATTGCTCAGGGAATTATAGAAAACTCAAAAGACAGAAACATGCTCTCTGGATTAAACGAAGATACATCCATTAATCGTCTCGTCTACTTCAAGAATGGTATGAAAGATTTATTTAACTTTATCAAGGGCTCTCCTCAAATTATGAGAGTTATAATACCAACAGGAATTGGGATTACATGTGTTCGAAGAGATAAAGTTTGGGAAAATACTTATCTTCCTGTTATTGAAGATATGTATAAACAGTTAAAACCCTACGGAGTGGAAGTTAAATTACTGTTTAACGAGGAGATTATGCAGAGGAAGAGCAAGTAACACTTGGCAACCTTTTGTGTGCGCAGTGTTTCTACGCGCAGCCTAAAGATGTATATATGCTTCCCCGGAGTGATCTCTTACGGTGTCCTCCTCTTCTTGGATGTCAGAATCTACTTCAAGCTTGGATATTCAAGGCTATGGAGATCAAGACTATTATTGGAGACTTTGCCTCCCTGCCCGTCTACAATAATCACGACTGTTTATTGTACGATCTTGATGCTACGAGTGTACAAATGTGTAAAATTGTGCAAGGATTGTGGGATCGTTACCCATATGCGAGATTACATCGTGAAAACTTTCCTTACAAAAACAGGGCTGTTGTATCTTATCGCAGTAACCCTGGCAGTATACATATTGGAGAACCACCTGAATTTAACAACAGGATGGATGAAGATCCCCATCTACCCCTTATTATTGGTTTAGTGACTCAGTTTGCTAGTAGACCTGCAACTTTACCAGCATATGAAAATCCTCCGTGTGAAGTACGAAGTTTAGATGAACATTTTTACGATGGACTTGAAAAAGATACAGAATATCAGAGATGGCGCTGGTTTGAAAATGCTCTGAAGGAAGCCCTTGTTTTCATTCTTAAAAGATGTGTTAAGAGAATTATTATTCCATATGGGTTTGGCATGTCAAGTTATTTGGACAACTGCGCAGTATGGGAAAGTAAATATTTGCCTATACTTGAGAAAATAGGACAAAAACTACGAAAACGAGGTATTGTACTCTTCATAGTACGTCCCGAAAACATCGTTCCTCCTCAGTCATCCACCCACGGCATCTTTGAAAATAAGATTCCATACATTGCTGTTCTTCAAAATGGATCCACAACTAATGCTACTGATGCTGCTAGGACACCTGAAGATGATGCTACGCCTGCTACCGCTGATGCTAGTTCACCTTCTATCAACGCTAAGTTGTCTGATACAATTAATTCAACACCTGTTAATGTTACTACGTCTGTTGATACTAATGTTACAATGTGTGTTAGTAGTAGTTTTACAAATTTAGAAGAGAAGATGGATTGGGAATAATAATGTCTGTAAATAATTTATACTTTGTACATTTTTACAAATTAAATACATTGTACATTTTTTACACATTAAATAACAAAATAGAAACTCGTGTGTTTATTTTCTCCCTTTTTTAATGTCTAAATGTCAACTCTACTTTTCTGAGTATATAGGAAGAGGTACGAAACTTTTTCTGTCTTACTTCAAGATGGATTGTTCTATGTACATGCAAGTGAAGCTTAAGCGTTTGAATAAGTGTATTATAGATGCTGATTTTACTAGTGATGAAATTCTAAAACCTGGAGACTGTCTTGTCTACGATTCTCATAATTTATCTGGTGGATTTGCACAACTGTTATGGGGAAAATATCCTTACAGTAAAGTTTCCGAGTGTGAAGTGATACAGAATAATATAACTCCTGGTGGTATAGTACTTGCTTTATCTCCAGAACCAGAAATAAAACCTCATATTATAGGACTTCAATACAGTAGCTCTAATGAAGATCTAGGATTACAGAAAGATATTATTAAACGTTGGAGTTTTAAATCTGCAATAAGACAAATTTGTTGTCAGGCAAGAAATAATAATTTAATCCAGCGTATAATTATTCCATATGGTATTGGGTTTAATGACGGAATAGGATGGAGTAAAGAAGAACAAGAAGAATGGGAGACACACTATTTTCCAGGACTAGCCCATTTAGCTTATGTTTTAAAGAATAATAAAAAAGAATTATTAATGGTTCGTATACCTCTTGGAGAAGATGTTACGGGGACTGGGAGAGAGAAGAAACAAGTAGAGGGTGGATCTAATAAACGGAAGAGAATGTCATAGTTAAAACTAGTAGATCTAAAATAATACATATAACTAATTTGGAAACTACAGCTAAGAGAGAGGGGCGGAGCGTAACAATCTCCGATGTGATAAGCTAGGTCGGGATATATCTTGCCATAAACTCCCCATCTCGGTCCAACAGTGAGAAGACATACTCGGATCGATGGCTGCTGTATACAGTAAGTGCTTATTGTATGATGTACTTACAGTACTCGTTATATTTGTTGTGATATAATTTTGCTTATTATTGAATATCTTTTAGTTTTGAAATATTATGATTATTTAATAGTCCCTGTGTTAAATATTGTATTTTTCTTTGTTTAAAGATTTACCCCATGTGATGGATGTGAAGAGTCTACCAGGGTTTGGAAGCATGCCTGATCTTGTGTCAGAAACTATATGGCAAAGTCCAGCTTCGACTGTTTTGTGGAAGAATATGCCCCAGGCGGAAAAACAGACTTATAAAGTGATGACACATACTGATAAATGTACGCATGAGAACATTGTTCCAGCTCTAGCAAAGTTTATTAGCAAAAGTGAAAATGTTTTAATGATACTGATTGGTCGTGATTTTATAAAGTTGAAAGAAGAACTTCCAATGATAAAATGTGATATAGTCTTATTTAGCTTAAAAGAGAGTGTTACAGATGTACTCAAGAAACATGAGAATTGTCAAGTGTTGTTGCTGACGAAAATTCCTAGTAAGGCTGAGATGAAGAAAATTTCTTTGTTATTTAAAGGCGATAAAATAATTTGCACTTTTAGACCTAAACCCCGTTTTAAATACATATTTCCAGAATTTGAAGAAGTGCCTATAGGATGTAACTTAAAGGATAAATTTTTTATAAGAAAATTTGTGGATGAAATTGGTTCTCCAAATGCTGCAAACTGGTTTATTAATAAGTTGAGTTCTGAAGAACGAGAAGTGTATACTATAATGAGCCAGGATGAACTGCAACAGCAGGTAAATAGTAAGACTGTGAAAGAGCTTAGTATTATTCACCCTAAAACAGAAGAAGATGAACATTGGAGTTTAATTGATCATATGGAGGAGAGCTTTCCATCTTTTCCGTTAAATTTAATAAAGATGAGACCAGAAATAGGATATCATACCCCCCAAAAGATAGAAATAGAGGCAGTGATGAGATTTATAGGACAGGATCCTGTACTTGGTGTTTTCTCTGGTATGGCCTTTATTGAAAATCTTATTAGGATAAGACATACTAATGTGGTACGAGCTACAGATAATTACTCGAATATGGGTGAGAGTAAGTGGATGGAGGTTGAACAAATGGATGCTGTAGAAGCAGTTAGGACTTATTGTAATGACAGAGAAGTACTTCTAATGTCCTGGCCTGAATTGATTTGTGATGATAATGTTTATAGCGATGCTTTCTATGTTTTAAAGGAATTTAAGGGACAAAAACTAATCTATTTTGGAGAAGGGGAAGGGGGATGCTGTGCATGTGATGGATTTTTTAACTTGCTGGATAGTGAGTTTCATTGTGTGAAATCAAATACATGTTTTACTTATAATTCTTTTATAAATTCAAATGTTTATTTCTATATAAGACTATAGTGTTTATGATTTCTTGAACACTTGTATAACTACTAAGAACACTTGTATATAATTGCTTCTTGAACACTTATGATTTCTTGAATACCTGTATAACTACTAAAAACACTTGTATGCGTTAAATGTTGTAATAAACTTAATGTCTCTTCTAAATAAGATTTCTTTATCCTTAATAGAATAATTTGCTTATTACATTGGAGGACTGAAACAAGTACTTAATTATGAAACCGAATAATGACATGATGTAGTAAGTTTAACGGAAATATTGAATACAATGACTTGAAAAGTTTTCCTTTGACTAATGAAGGTGTATGTTTAATAAAACTGAGTTACGAAAACAATGCCTTAAGATGCTACTGTAAGTAATGACTTAGTGCACAGGCAAGTATCTTTAATTGTACGAAGATGTCTTAGAATGATTTATATTGACCTTATTTGAAAAAATGGATAACTGCTAAATGCTCAGTAGTAACTTACTGTGAATTAGTAATGTTACTGTTGTTGTTGTTGTTGTTGTTGTTAGTAACGATGATCTACTTACTTACTAAAATGACAGAAACAACTAGTTTTGAGAATTAGTACAGAGATGATTAGAGAATATGTAGTGGACTGTAATGAACGGGTAAGAACATGTAGCGGAGGGATGGAGGAAAATTGTAAGAAAGGGTTGAAAGTTGGGATGTGTAAAGGATTGAGAGATTGTAAGGGATGGTATCAAGATGTGCGGAAAACATGCTACAACATGTAAAGTAGACAGTGTAGTGAGTTGGGCGGTGAACAAGCTAGGACTTGTAATGGATGGAAGGAGTCGGGTATATTTACATATGACTCATGTTTAAATAAGATATGGGACACAGTAATACACGCTACAACATGTAAAGTAGACAGCGTAGTAAGATGCGAGGCGAACATGCTGAGACATGTAAAGGAATGAGAGAGAGAGATTGTAAGGGTTGGTACCAAGATGAGCGGAAAACATGCTATAACATGTAGAGTAGAAATAGCGTAGTGAGTTGGGCGGTGAACAAGCTAGGACTTGTAATGGATGGAAAGAGTCGGGTATATTTACATATGACTCATGTTTAAATAAGATAGAGGAGACGGTAATAGTTGTTTAAGTCTTGTATAAAATGGGAAAGAAGTAGAGAATATGTAAGACTAAGTACAGATCTGAACTTACAGAGAATATGCTATGAACGGGGAAAGAACGCAAATTAACAGCTACATTTAAATTTATGAGACTTGGATGAGATGGAGGAAGGTGGGAGGGGGTGAAAGATAATTAAACAGGTTGGGGTTATGTGTATACTCGGATAAGAGATAAGCTGGAGACGGACTTGATCGAATATATTTATGTCTGATGATCTAAGGCTAATGTCCAGATTAATTTTACTATGTTAGAAAATAAGGTGATCTTAAATCTCAGGGTGATTTAGTTGGAAAATAAAGAACTTGCACAAATGAACTAAGCTGGGGCACAAGAGTTGAAACTTGATAACTGAACTGGTTTTTATTTACTATGTCTGAAAATGTAGTTGGGTGTTTAAATCTCAGGGGGATTTGGATTGATAGTAATGAATTTACAGGAGTGAACTTGGACAGAGGACAAGAGCTAGAGTTTTATAATTGTTTTCATCATATTTACTATGTCTGAAATACAGAGGGTAAAAATTTCGGGGAAATTGATGGTTTATTTACAAAGACTTGAGGGTGGAAGAGGGTGGGGGACGAGAGCTGGAGCTCAGTAACTGACTTGATCTTATTTACTAACTTTGAAGTATGTCTGCTTTTAATTTTAGGGAAATTGATGGGTTATTTACAAAGATACGAAAGAGAATTAAGGCGGGGACGAGAGCTGGAGCTCGATAACTGACTTGATTTTATTTACGGTGTCTGAAATACAGAGGGTAAAAATTTAAGGGAAATTGATGGTTTATTTACAAAGATACGAAAGAGAATTAAGGCGGGGACGAGAGCTGGAGCTCGATAACTGACTTGATTTTATTTACGGTGTCTGAAATACAGAGGGTAAAAATTTAAGGGAAATTGATGGTTTATTTACAAAGATACGAAAGAGAATTAAGGCGGGGACGAGAGCTGGAGCTCGATAACTGACTTGATTTTTATTTACGGTGTCTGAAATACAGAGGGTAGAAATTTCAGGGAAATTGGACTGATACTAACGAAGATACGAGAGAGAGCTAAGGCGGAGGACAAGCGCTGGAGCTTGGTAACTGTTTTGATCTTATTTACGGTGCCTGAAATACAGAGGGTAAAAATTTCAGGGAAATTGGACTGATACTAACGAAGATACGAGAGAGAGCTAAGGCGGAGGACAAGCACTGGAGCTTGGTAACTGTTTTGATCTTATTTACGGTGCCTGAAATACAGAGGGTAAAAATTTCAGGGAAATTGGACTGATACTAACGAAGATACGAGAGAGAGCTAAGGCGGAGGACAAGCGCTGGAGCTTGGTAACTGTTTTGATCTTATTTACAATGCCTGAAATACAGAGGGTAAAAATTTCAGGGAAATTGGACTGATACTAACGAAGATACGAGAGAGAGCTAAGGCGGAGGACAAGCACTGGAGCTTAGTAACTGTTTTGATCTTATTTACGGTGCCTGAAATACAGAGGGTAAAAATTTCAGGGAAATTGGACTGATACTAACGAAGATACGAGAGAGAGCTAAGGCGGAGGACAAGCGCTGGAGCTTGGTAACTGTTTTGATCTTATTTACGGTGCCTGAAATACAGAGGGTAAAAATTTCAGGGAAATTGGACTGATACTAACGAAGATACGAGAGAGAGCTAAGGCGGAGGACAAGCACTGGAGCTTGGTAACTAAATTACTGTATTGAACTACGTTTGAAATATGATTATTTTTAAATTTTAGAGGGATTGGAATGATAGTATTCATTATACGACAGGGGACTAAGGTGGGGGAACGTGAGCTAGAACATGCTTACTAACATGATTTATTTGTGTAAAACTGACTTGCTTAATGAAAAGGAGCAAACATACGATGTTGGAAAATAGTTGAACTGAATGAAAGGAGAGAGAGAGAGAGAGGAGGGACGGTTGAGATATTATTATGGAGAAGATAAGATAAGAGGTCTGGCTGGCCGGGCGTAAGGTAAATAAAGGTGACGCGAGAGATTGCGAGGTAAGGGGGGAGGGAGGGGGGTGTGATGTACGAAACCCTGAAAACCATGACTTACACAGGTGATTTTCTAAATTTATATGAAAACTATGGCTTACACAGACGGATTTTGTAAGTTGAAAACATGTAAAACATGTCCGTAGAGTTCTCCTGGAAGCCCTAAAGAGCTATATACGTTACTTTAATTTGTCCCATAAGGCCTTAACAAACTTCTATGTCTTGGAAATTATTTTTCTCATAAGAACTTTAACAAACTCGTATGACATTATTTTTCGTTATAAGAAATCCTTACTTCCAAATCTGTGACTCCCCAAATTCGCCTGAAAACCCTGACACGCTACACACGATATTTTGATCTGAAAACCCTGACACGCTACACACGATATTTGGCCTGAAAACCCTGACACGCTACAGACGATATTTGGCCTGAAAAAAAAATATCGTCTGTGGCGTGTCATCCCTACTACTGACCTGAGGGGTGAGGACCTGAGGGGTGAGGACCTGAGGGGTGGGGACCTGAGGAGTGAGGACCTGAGGGGTGAGGACCTGCTAGGCACGAGCTAGCTGCCCTAATGTCACATCTTTGGAATTGTTTCTAGGTTTGCGCCACACTTGGATAGCTTGTTTATTACTATCTGTATTATTATCTTTCTAATCTAGAGTATTATCAAATATGTTTAGCTATGCAACTGGAAATACTGTTGCGGGAAAAACGGTGGTCAACAGTGCAACGGAATTGTCGCTCGCCGGCACGTCTGTTGTTTAATTGGGGGTAAAGGTGTTGAGGTGTGAGCTATTGGAGAAAGGTGGGGCAGAGTCAGGCCCCCTTGTTAGCTGCTGCTCCTGCTGCTGTGGTGCTCCTGCTGTGAGCCCTCCTACTCTGCTGTTTGGTGTTGTGATGTCACCTGCTGCTGCTGGAGAGGGCTGGGTGTGGTGGCAGGGGCTGGGTGTGGTAGCAGGGGCTGGGTGTGGTGGCAGGGGCTGGGTGTGGTGGCAGGGGCTGGGTGTGGTGGCAGGGGCTGGGTGTGGTGGCAGGGGCTGGGTGTGGGGGCAGGGGCTGGGTGTGGTGGCAGGGGCTGGGAACGTGCAGATAGGGATTGTGTTGTCAATAGTAACACCGCCCTGAAGTTCTGGCCACCAGATCTTAGCTACGTAACATTAACTGCCAATATTAGCATTTCCTTACCTTGTACCTAATAACTACTAGGTTATTTTTTTTAGTTATTTAGTTTAGTTATTTTTTTTAGTTAGTTTTTTTAGTTATATATATATATATATATATATATATATATATATATATATATATATATATATATATATATATATATATATATATATATATATGTGTGTGTGTATATCACGAAAATAAACACGTGATTAAAAATGTGACAATGTCAGACCACGGAGGAAAAATGAAACAGGAATTTTCCTTAAGTACTTTCGTATATTAATACATCTTCAGAAGGAGTGATTAATACTCCTTCTGAAGATGTATTATATATATATATATATATATATATATATATATATATATATATATATATATATATATATATATATATATATATATGTCGTACCTAATAGCCAAAACGCACTTCTCAGCCTACTATGCAAGGCCCAATTTGCCTAATAAGCCAAGTTTTCCTGAAATAATATATTTTCTCTAATTTTTTTCTTATGAAATGATAAAGATACCCATTTCATTATATATGTGGTCAATTTAGTTTTATTGGAGATAAAATTAACGTAGATATATGACCGAACCTAACCAAACCTACCTAACCTAACCTAACCTATCTTTGTAGGTTAGGTTAGGTTAGGTTGCCAAAAAAGTTAGGTTAGGTTAGGTTAGGTAGTCGTAAAAACATTAATTCATGAAAACCTGGCTTATTAGGCAAATCGGGCCTTGCATAGTAGGCTGAGAAGTGCGTTCTGGCTACTAGGTACGACATATATATATATAATATTGCCACGGGCGTGTGGTTATTGTTTTTCATATCTGAAATGAAATCGGGCATGTGATTACCGTAGAGTTTACTATCATGAGTTGCATGGCCTCTCATTAGTTGCAGACTACTTTATTCACTCTTGTGTTCTTTATGCTATCATCATAAGGCAGCCAGAGTTAGCCAGTGGAGGTTTTTGGTCACAAGGCCCTGTATGACTAGCCATCATGTGCGATGGGATTTTTTAGCATCACTAGTAGTTCCTTTAGCATTCACTAGTAGCTAGTTCCTGACACACTTCCTGCCGTTACTTCTGGCATTCCAGGTCACCTCGTTACTTCTGGCATTCCAGGTCACCTCGTTACTTCTGGCATTCCAGGTCACCTCGTTACTTCTGGCATTCCAGGTCACCTCGTTACTTCTGGCATTCCAGGTCACCTCGTCCTTGTAGGGCGAGGCATCAGCCTTGAGTTTAACAGTCTATTCCTAATTCGTCAAACATCTCTCTGTGATGCCACAAATTCTTTCCGCGAATGAAGAAGTTTTACTGCTGTGTTCAGATCCAGTGGTGAAGTTTGCTGACTCAGGCTTGTTCAGTGGAGGGGTTGTGTGGGTAGTGATGACCACACACTGAGACACTCTGGTAGTGATGACCACACACTGAGACACTCTGGTAGTGATGACCACACACTGAGACACTCTGGTAGTGATGACCACACACTGAGACACTCTGGTAGTGATGACCACACACTAAGACACTCTGGTAGTGATGACCACACACTGAGACACTCTGGTAGTGATGACCACACACTGAGACACTCTGGTAGTGATGACCACACACTGAGACACTCTGGTAGTGATGACCACACACTAAGACACTCTGGTAGTGATGACCACACACTGAGACACTCTGGTAGTGATGACCACACACTGAGACACTCTGGTAGTGATGACCTCACACTGAGACACTCTGGTAGTGATGACCACACACTGAGACTGGTAGTGATGACCACACACTAAGACACTCTGGTAGTGATGACCACACACTAAGACACTCTGGTAGTGATGACCACACACTAAGATACTCTGGTAGTGATGACCCCACACACACTCCCTGGAATACCTCTCTCTCTCTCAACTTTCCAGTTTTCCAGCAAGAACCTTTGCCCCGCGGCGTGCAACAGCTTTGTCATCAGAATCATCTCACTTTCCTCCGAGCAGGTGTGTCTCTGAGAGTGACTTTGATCCCCCAGCATATGCTGCACAAACATGTGCAGACCACCGCGTTCTCAACACATGTTTGGCTACACATAGTTGTTTACCTAACCTCTCAAGAAGCGCCTCCTGGCGACGTGCAGAGGCACTTGAGAGGTCGCAAGTGAGAGACGAGGAGGGAAGGAGGTGAAGCTAAGCCAGTAATTCCAGAAGCCAAAGACAATTACCATTTGAAGGCAAGTTTAAAATCTTGTGGTATCCTCGCACTGCTCATCAGTATCCAGCTAAACATATGGTAGTTACAATAACCGGTTCCCGGAGGAGGTTTTCAGGGGAAAGCGCCAAGTTATTACGACTATATAGCACTTGGAAGGGGTCAGGATAAGGATTTGGGATGGGACGGAGGAAAGGAATGGTGCCCAACCACTTGGTGGACGGTCGGGGGATTGAACGCCGACCTGCATGAAGCGAGACCGTCGCTTTACCGTCCAGGCCAAAGTGTTTCCTGGAGCGGTGTTGCGTACGCCAACATGGAAGATAATGGAGAGCGTTTGAATACAATTTCCTCCCGCTGTTGCCTAGGTTCTTTCTCCTGCTCCTTCTGGGGCTGTGATTGGTTGTTGTTGTTGTTAAAGATTCGCTACTTGGAACAAACAGTTCCTAGTAGCACGGGCTATGGTGAGCCCGTAGGTAGGTACTGTGATTGGTGAGAGTGATGGCCAGGTATCTCTCCCACCCCATCCTGAAATGCGAAACATAACACTGTAAAGGATAAAGCAGAATGAGAAATGATAATGTAAAGTATCCTAATCAGAAATTCAGATACACGAGGGTGAATATTAGCCATACCTTGCAGGGGCCGGACTGGGGGTCATTACGTGGGCCTGGACCCCGTGTATGATGACCACAGTCCGGCCCGCGTGTATGATGACCACAGTCCGGCCCGCGTGTATGATGACCACAGTCCGGCCCGCGTGTATGATGACCACAGTCCGGCCTGCGTGTATGATGACCACAGTCCGGCCCGCGTGTATGATGACCACAGTCCGGCCCGCGTGTATGATGACCACAGTCCGGCCCGCGTGTATGATGACCACAGTCCGGCCCGCGTGTAACCCAGGCACATAGCGACTGTCTCCACCATGTACCACATGTGCTTAGGGAAACATGCTGTTTTTAGCTTACAATTTATTTAAAATTGTCACTATATAATCTTCAAAGGGCCCGCCCGGACTCCAGGGGTAAGGTGGTGTGTGTGTGTGTGTGCGTGCGCGCGTGCGTGCGTGTGCGTGTGTCGCCCCCCCCCCCACACCGTGTGACAAGGGAGACAAGGAGGCAGTGTAGACGCTAACACGTGCTACACCTCTACAGTATTTGGGCAAGACAGTCTACAGCTCTTGTAGCTATTGTGTGTAAAGCAAACCAATAGGTGAGAATATATTGGCTGGAGACCACTGTAAATGGGTTTTGGCCTATCAGCCAAGTCTTCCTGGGGTTGCTGACACCCCTGAGGTACCCTAAGGGTTCTTGGGGGTGGGTGGTGGGGGGGGGGGGAAGGGGAATCCGACAAAGGGGTTCGAACCCAGAAGCTGAGGCATCGAACAAGCTTCAAATTTTCAATGGTTTTACCTATCCAGACGCCAGCCCGTCCTCCAAACAAAGATCCAAAAGTGATTCCATGCACCCGCCAAACCCCCTGTTTATGAATGAAAAACGGTTTACACACGACTCACAACTGCTGACGTTCGAACATATCCGGAACAAGTGCTTCACTGACGAATTTTGTTCAAATCACAACGCTATAAATGCTTCACCCACGTACTACAAATACAAATAATCGCCAACAGAACCTAAACACCTAACCTAACCTATCCTATGCCTATATATACACAATATGCCAATATATTATAATATTAATTTATACTTGAGAAAATTCCCGTTTTAAATGAACAGCATGTTAAAATTTATGAATGCGTCTGTGGGGTTGACCGCTGAATGTAATGGACTTGAGTCGAGGACGGGTTGCCAGACGCGTAGGCGCCTGTGCGACTCCCTAAACCTACCGAGTCCGATGCTGATTAATCCCAGAAAGCGTCAATATTGTTATGCTTTTAATGTCCCTAAAGTACCTGAATTTTGACGCCTTGGTCGAAATCGTTATCTGAAATCTATAGAAATTATATAAATCTCTTTCTGAATGATTGTATTCCACTGTGTCACCATTAGCACACTTCTGTTCTCCATGAACAGTGTTAGAGATGTGCTAGACATATAGTTCAGTCGCGTTTTGAACATTAAGTGTTAGGACAGGATTCTGTGTCAAAGACACTCTGGTAGTCAAAGAATATGCAGTCGACCTGTTCTCGTTTTTTCTGGCCGATTGTCGTCATCCTGTTGTAAAAACTCGAGCAGGATTGGCTCTGAGGTTATTGGCTATAGCGTTGTGTATTCTTGCTTGTACTGGAGTTGTTACAGAGGCCTGTTGTGGCATGTGTCAGGTGTCCAGGTTTATGCTGTGTGGCGTGCGGTTTACTGCATAGTGAGCAGATTCATACTTTCTCACTCTATCTCTCTTTTCCCCCGCTTTTTCATCCCTCTCCTCCCTTTCCTCTTCTCTCTCTCTCGCTGTCTCCCACTCTTCTCTCCCCTCCTTCCCCTCGGGGAGAGTGGTGGCACTACACAACTGCAAGAAATATTGAAATTTAACAATACTAGAAAAATGATGGCTAAATCTTTGTCTCTATCTGTCTCTCTCTGTCTCTCTCTCTCTCTCTCTCTCTCTCTCTCTCTCTGTCTCTCTCTCTGTCTCTGTCTCTCTCTCTCTCTCTCTCTCTCTCTCTCTCTCTCTCTCTCTCTCTCTCTCTCTCTCTCTCTCTCTCTCTCTCTCTGTCTCTCTCTCTCTGTCTCTGTCTGTCTGTCTCTGTCTGTCTCTCTCTCTCTCTCTCTCTCTCTCTCTCTCTCTCTCTCTCTCTCTCTCTCTCTCTCTCTCTCTCTCTCTCTCTCTCTCTCTCTCTCTCTGTCTCTCTCTCTCTGTCTCTCTCTGTCTCTCTCTCTCTCTCTCTCTCTCTCTCTCTCTCTCTCTCTCTCTCTCTCTCTCTCTCTCTCTCTCTGTCTCTCTCTCTCTCTCTCTCTCTCTCTCTGTCTCTCTCTCTCTGTCTCTCTCTCTCTGTCTCTCTCTCTCTGTCTCTCTCTCTCTGTCTCTCTCTCTCTCTGTCTCTCTCTCTCTCTGTCTCTCTCTCTCTCTGTCTCTCTCTCTCTCTGTCTCTCTCTGTCTCTCTCTCTCTGTCTCTCTCTCTCTGTCTCTCTGTCTCTCTCTCTCTGTTTCTCTCTCTGTCTCTCTCTCTCTGTTTCTCTCTCTCTGTCTCTCTCTCTCTGTCTCTCTCTCTCTGTCTCTCTCTCTCTGTCTCTCTCTCTCTGTCTCTCTCTCTCTCTGTCTCTCTCTCTCTGTCTCTCTCTCTCTGTCTCTCTCTCTCTCTGTCTCTCTCTCTCTGTCTCTCTCTCTCTGTCTCTCTCTCTCTCTCTCTCTCTCTCTGTCTCTCTCTCTCTGTCTCTCTCTCTCTGTCTCTCTCTCTCTCTCTCTCTCTCTCTGTCTCTCTCTCTCTGTCTCTCTCTCTCTCTCTCTCTCTCTCTCTCTCTCTCTCTCTCTCTCTCTCTCTCTCTCTCTCTGCGCCTCTTTATTCTAGTATCATTACTCCCGCTTTTGAAAAGTCAAGTTTCCATAGGTAGGATAAATGCCCCGACGGTCCAACGGACCGGGGTTGAGTGTGGCTCCTGAGTCCCTATTTTAGTCAAAGGATAGGAGACAGACTAAATGTGTTCCGTTCTCTAGGGACGACCCTCTTGGCATCAGGGCACAGTGGTCTTATCTCCTCCGGGTTGACTCTATTAGGCAGTCGAGTGTGGATTGTTAACGTGTTCGGATGGTCAGACGAGTGTGTGTGTTTGTGTGTGTGTGTGTGTGTGTGTGTGTGTGTGTGTACTCACCTATTTGTACTCACCCATTTGTGCTTGCGGGGGTTGAGCTTTGGCTCTTTGGTCCCGCCTCTCAATTGTCAATCAACTTGTGTACAGATTCCTGAGCCTGTGTGTGGGGGGGGGGGGGGGTGGAGGGGGAAGGGTTGTACGTGTGTACGTACACCTACCTGCATGTGCTTATTGGGCAACCTTCAGCTCCTGGGACCCACTACTCTAATTGCAATCACTATTACAATTACTGACTATGTTCCTTCCCCCCTGCTTATTCTTGGAACTGTGCCGTGTTCATCTGGTAACTTGGGGAGTTGTGCGTGGCTGTGAGCGTTACTGCGTGCGGGCGTGCTGCCTGTGTGTGTGGGGGGGGGCGTGCTGCGTGTGTGTG
>NC_091177.1:7168656-7263656 GCF_040958095.1 Procambarus clarkii
GAGAGAGAGAGAGAGAGAGAGAGAGAGAGAGAGAGAGAGAGAGAGAGAGTGTGGAAGAGAAGAAAGAAGGAATAAAAAGGAAAATCAAGATATTTGTGTCTTGGGGTCAAGACATCACTAAGACAAACAAGAAGGCAAAAAACGACGCTATTCACCCCCTTCATAGAGGTCGAAATGAACCCCACGAGACGTGTCATCCACTGGTCCCTGTGTCTTGATCTGTCACCGAAGAAAAACAATGGTAAATGGGGGGGGGGAGGATTGACAGGGGGGGGTGTCCGTTGTGACAGGTCCTGGGATCCGGCAGGTGTGCAGGGGCTCCTCCCCCCACCGCACGTGTGTGCGGCTGGGGGAGACAGGTGTGGCTTCTCCCACACCTGGGAGAAGTGTTTGTGTACTCTGATGTACTCACCTAGTTGTGGTTTCAGTAGTTCAATGCAGGCAATTTTTCCGTGGCGTTTTCTAATTATATTTACATTTTAAACTGTATATCTAATGTATGTATTGGTGAGCGTGTGTGTGCGTATGTATGGATGAGCGCATGTGTGTGTATTGAGGCATGCATGAGTATGCGTGTATGTATGTTTGCGCACTTGTAAGTGTACATGTTTTGTATACGCTTGAGGATGTGTACATGTATACGTATAACTAAGAATATGTATATTGTGTGTGAATGTGTGTGTGTGCATGTGCCCGAGTGTGTGTGTGTGTGTGTGTGTGTGTGTGTGTGTGTGTGTGTGTGTGTGTGTGTGTGTGTGTGTGTGTGTGTGCGCGCGCACGCATGTGCGTGTCGTCCTCGAACCCTCAACACCAGTTGCGTGGCGTCGTGGCCATCCCAATAAACAGGTTGTCAATTAAACAGGTATAGTAGGGTCGTTTAAGTTGAACACGTACTCCCAGCAGTAATGGTGGCACTTGAGGGCCACTCCTGCACGGCGTGGAGTGCCACTCAGCTCACCTTGACACCCACGCTCGGCACTGCACGTGGCGCTGGTGCTCTACTCTATAACCAACATGTGTTTCAACAGGTGTGTGTGTGTAATGGTTTGAACACCTGTCCCTTATTGCTTCTCTCTCTCTCCACCCAGCCTGTCTCTCTCCCTTATGGCTGGTATTGCCAACACGGGCAGTACCAGCATAACAGATACCTGGTTGATACCTGCTTGACGGGGTTCTGGGAGTTCTTCTACTCCCCCAAGCCCGGCCCGAGGTCAGGCTTGACTTGTGAGAGTTTGGTCCACCAGGCTGTTGCTTGGAGCGGCCCTCAGGCCCACATACCCACCACAGCCCGGGTGGTCCGGCACTTCTTGAAGAAAACAATCTAGTTTTCCTCTTGAAGATGTCCACGGTTGTTCCGGCAATATTTCTTATGCTCGCTGGGAGGACGTTGAACAACCACGGACCTCTGATGTTTATACAGTGTTCTCTGATTGTGCCTATGGCACCCCTGCTCTTCACTGGTTCTATTCTGCATTTTCTTCCATATCGTTCACTCCAGTACGTTGTTATTTAACTGTGTAGATTTGGGACCTGTCCCTCCTGTATTTTCCATGTGTATATTATTTGGTATCTCTCTCGTCTCCTTTCTAGTGAGTACATTTGGAGAGCTTTGAGACGATCCCAATAATTTAGGTGCTTTATCGCGTCTACGCGTGCCGTATATGTTCTCTGTATTCCCTCTATTTCAGCAATCTCGCCTGCTCTGAAGGAGGAAGTGAGTACTGAGCAGTACTCAAGACGGGACAACACAAGTGATTTGAAAAATACAACCATTGTGGTGGGATCTCTGGACATGAAGGTTCTCGTAATCCATCCTATCATTTTTCTGGCTGACACAATATTTGCTTGGTTATGCTCCCAAACGTTAGGTCGTCAGACATCATTATTCCCAAATCCTTGACATGCTGTTTTCCTACTATGGGCAGATTCGATTGTATTTTGTACCCTGTATTATGTTTCAGATCCTCATTTTTGCCGTATCTGAGTATCTGGAATTTATCACCGTTAAACATCATGTTATTTTCTGCTGCCCAATCGAAAACTTTGTTAATATCTGTTTGTAGTTTTTCCATGTCTTCAGCAGAGGTAATTTTCATGCTGATTTTTGTGTCATCTGCAAAGGATGACACGAAGTTGTGACTTGTATTTTTGTCTATATCTGATATGAGAATAAGGAACAGTAGTGGTGCAAGGACTGTACCTTGAGGTACAGAGCTTTTAACTGCACTCGGACTCGATTTTACTTGATTGACTGTTACTCTTTGTGTTGCAACACGTGCAATACCCGCATAACGGGTGTTGCAACACGGACAATACCCGCATAACGGGTGTTGCAACACGGACAATACCCGCATAACGGGTGTTGCAACACGGACAATACCCGCATAACGGGTGTTGCAACACGGACAATACCCGCATAACGGGTGTTGCAACACGGACAATACCTGCATTACTTTTATAAGACGCGAAAATTGTTATTTCCTCTGCTGTATGTGAATATATGAGTTTGCTCAAGTGTTTTTTTTATATTTCAGGTGTGTGTGTGTGTGTGTGTGTGTGTGTGTGTGTGTGTGTGTGTGTGTGTGTGTGTGTGTGTGTGTGTGTGTGTGTGTGTGTGTGTGTGTATGTGTAAATTCACCTAAATGTGCCTACAGGATCGAGCTTTAACTATTGAACTGTTCCTTTCAAACCGCATATTGTATAATACAATGACGCCTGGGTATTTGCCCATTATATCTTATACAATTATGTTTGAAGTCCGCTTCTACAAGTTTCTCTTTTTCTTCGTTCCATTCTCATTATTACACTAAAAGAAAAATCTTTCTTAACACCTCTATGGCTCGTCGGTTCCTAAAGCTTCCAGCCATGCCCTCTTGTTCTACGTGGAAATGTTAATTCATTATGAACATTTCCTCCTTTATATGCTGGTAGAATGTATTTTATATGCCTCTAGCATGTCTCACCTCTCCCTCTTCATTTTTAGCGGCGTCAGGTCTAGTTCTTTCAGTCTTTCTCCGTACCCCCATCCCTTACTATTCTAGGATGAGTTTCGTTACAAACTTCTGAACCTTTTCGAGTTTGTATGTTTGTATATGTGGAGCCTCTTGTGTTATAACTGGTGTTATGTCCACTCCCAGGTCGTTCTCCTTGTTCGTTAAAGGGAGGCAGTTCCCCTTCATTGTGTACCGTCCTTTTGGTCTCCTGTCACCTGTTCTCATTTCCATCCCCCTACACTTAGTGTTGTTAAAATCAAGACGCCATGTCTCAGACCAACTCTGCAGGTTGTGTGAGTCATCCTGGACAACGATACATCCTCATCTGTCTTAACTCTTCTCATTAACTTCGCATCGTCTCCAAACATCGACATATAGGATTGCACGGATCCTTGAGGTACTCTGCTTGTTACTCTCTGCCAGTCCCACTTCTCGCCCCCCCCCCCTCACAGTGACTCTCAGACTCCTATCTGTTAGGTATTCCCTTATCCATGTTAGTGTTCTTTCACTTACTCCAGTCTGCCTCATAAGTTTTTGTAGTAATATATTTTGCGGTATTGTGTCAAAAGCTTTTCGGCAGTCAAGGAACACTCAATCTGCCCAATCATCTCTGTCCTGCCTATTTTTACTATTTTATAATGGAACTCCAGTTGGTTCGTTATGCATGATTTCCCTTCCCTAGAACCATGTTGATGTTTGTTTACATAACTAATTTTCATCTAGGTATGCAACTCGTCTTGTTCTTGTTATTCTTTCGAGTACTTTGCAGAGGGATGCTTGTGAGTGTTACTGGTGTGTAGTCAAGTGTCTCTTCTCGGTCTTATTTTTTGTCAATTTACACCACATTTACTTTTTTCCAGCAGCTGGGCAATTCTCCCTTTGCAACATGGATCTTTAATGATCCATGTTAGAGGTATACTGAGGGGCCTGTGCTGCCTCTTTTAGCATCCACAGTCATGCATTGTCTGGTCCAATAGCTTCAGATTCATCTAATAAGGATAGTTGTCTCATTAACTTCCTCTGTTTCCTAAATATTGTTTCAATATTTTCCTCACTAATCCTAAATGAATCTCTTATCGAGGATGACCACCTCTTCTAGCACTGGGAGCTGTTGTGGCTCAGTCGTGGACACTGTGGAAAATGCATTTCCTTGCAAATTTTCTTGTCATTTCCTGTATGTTCACCTCCACTTTTTTGTAATCTAGTCACTTGGTCATTCACTGTCATTTTCCCTTCTTATATGACTAGCAGTTTTCGTAGTTTGTTTGCTCTGGAAGCTATATAATTTTCATAGTTTTTCTAATACTCTTCTTATATTTTTATTTGTATTCCTAACCCCTTCAATCTATTCCACTTTACTTTTGTCCTTTGACCTCTCTATTACCTCCACTTCCGCCTGCTTTTCGTTTTAGCTTCTTGGAAGTGTCTATTAAACCATAGCTTATTATATTCTCTCCTACACACATGTCCCTTATTGCTGGTAGGAAATTCTTATCTACTTTTTTGCATCTCAGTTTGACTTGATCCATTATTTCCTGGACTGTCTTCCCTCTAAGATCTTCCTCCAACTGCACACTTTCCAGACTCTTACACTCACGTAATCCCCTTTTTATATAGTCTATAGCCTTCTATAATCTATAGTTCTATAGTCTACTATAGTCGTTGTTATAAGTTCGATCATATAATCAAAGACCAGGACACAAAAATCCTCCTCCTCGTTCAGGGTGTAGATCAGGTTCAGTAGGTTTGGTGTATCTCCCTTTCTCTTATGTCAGCCTTTACATGTTGTGTTATGAAGTTTCTTTCCATAACTTCCACTAATTTTGCCCGTCAAGTTTCTTCCCCCACCATGGGGGGGGGGGGGGGGGGAGGAAGGGGATTTCTAGATTCCCAATCGATCTCTTCGTGATTTAGGTCCCCCATGACTTGCCCTTTTGCCCTCATTCTGCTGCTGTTGTTGTTGTTCCTGCTGCTGCTGTTGTTCCTGCTGCTGCTGCTGTTTTTCCTGTAGCTGCTGCTGTTCTTGCTGCTGCTGCTGCTGTTGTTATGCTGCTGCTGTTGCTGCTGCTGCTGTTGTTCCTGCTGCTGCTGCTGCTGTTGTTGTGCTCTGCAGCTTATAATTTGTTTGTCACAGGCGGGTACAGGATCAGACGACTGGTGGCGCATGTTAGCAGGTTGGGACCTTCGCCATCCCGCAGTTCCTGGTAAGCCTTGCCCACTACCTTTCCCTGGAATACAACCCACCAGTCGTTTAACAACCAGGTTCCCAATCACTGCTGGGGTGAACAGTTAAGGCTACAGTTAAGGATTGGCGCTTGGTCAATAATCCCTGGCCTGGATACGAACCTAGGCCAAATGGCTCGCGAAGCGGGACGAGTGTGTCACCACTGTGCCACCGGTAGGTATGCATGGTTTCGTATTCCTGTCTGGGTCTTCTGGTGTTTGCTGGCAAGTTGTGTGAGTGTTTAATATTTGTGTCTGCGGGATCGAGCACTTAGCTCTTGGATCCCGACTTTCTACCTATTTTTCTCTATCATATCTACAACATACATTTGTATTTTTTTTTTTTTTTTTTTTTTTTTTTTTTTTTTTTTTTTTTTTGAGATATATACAAGAGTTGTTACATTCTTGTACAGCCACTAGTACGCGTAGCGTTTCGGGCAAGTCCCTGGAATACGATCCCCTGCCGCGAAGAATCGTTTTTTCATCCACGTACACATTTTACTGTTGAGTTAAACAGAGGCTACAGTTAAGAATTTGCGCCCAGTAAATCCTCCCCGGCCAGGATACGAACCCATGACATAGCGCTCGCGGAACGCCAGGCGAGTGTCTTACCACTACACCACGGAGACTGCTAAACTGTATTTTAGAGACTGTATTTCTATCTCCCACACACACACACGGAATGCAGCCCACAGCAGCTGCCTAACTCCTAGTTCCCTATTAACTGCAAGGTGAACAGTGGCATCAGGTTGAAGGAAACTCCCCATTTGTTTCTACCTCCACATGAAATCGAACCCGGGCCATGCACGGACTTAAGACCCCCCTCGAGTGGTGCCCGCTCGGCCACGAGGACGTCTGTGTGTGTGTGTGTGTGTGTGTGTTGGAGAGGGAGAGAGGGAGAGTTGGCGAAGAACGAGTAGATGGAGAGAGAGTGTAAGAAGTAGGAGGGAGAGACAGGTGTCAGGGAGGACTGTGGAGGGAACTGGTATATCAAGAAGGTGTACTCCCCTAATTCTTACGGGCTCACCATAGCCCGTGCTACATGGACACTTCGTCCTGAGTAGCTAAATCTGAAACAGCAACAACAACCCCTAATTCACCTAATTGTACTTGCGGGGGTTGAGCTCTGGCTCTTTGGTCCCGCCTCTCAACTGTCAATCAACAGGTGTACAGGTTCCTGAGCCTATTGGGCTCTATCATATCTACACTTGAAACTGTGTATGGAGTCAGCCTCCACCACATCACCCCCTAATGCATTCCATTTGTCAAGCACTCTGACACTAAAAAAGTTTTTTCTAATATCTCTGTGGCTCATTTGGGCACTGAGTTTCCACCTGTGTCCCCATGTGCGTGTGCCCCTTGTGTTAAAATAGCCTGTCTTTATCTACCCTATCAATTCCCTTGAGAATCTTGAATGTGGTGATCATGTCCCCCCTAACTCCTCTGTCTTCCAGCGAAGTGAGGTTTAATTCCCGTAGTCTCTCCTCGTAGCTCATACCTCTCAGCTCGGGTACTAGTCTGGTGGCAAACCTTTGAACCTTTTCCAGTTTAGTCTTATGCTTGACTAGATATGGACTCCATGCTGGGGCTGCATACTCCAGGATTGGTCTGACATATGTGGTATACAAAGTTCTGAATGATTCCTTACACAAGTTTCTGAATGCTGTTCTTATGTTGGCCAACCTGGCATATGCCGCTGATGTTATCCTCTTGATATGGGCTGCAGGGGACAGGTCTGGCGTGATGTCAACCCCCAAGTCTTTTTCTCTCCTTGACTCTTAAAGAAATTCATCTTCTAGATGATAACTTGTATCTGGCCTCCTGCTTCCTACGCCTATCTTCATTACATTACATTTGGTTGGGGTAAACTCTAACAACCATTTGTTCGACCATTCCTTCAGCTTGTCTAGGTTTTTTAGTAGCCTCAAGCAGTCCTCTGTTTTAATCCTTCACATAATTTTGGCATCGTCAGGAAACATTGAGAGGAATGAGTCTATATCCTCCGGGAGATCATTTACATATATCAGAAACAAGACAGGACCGAGTACAGAGCCCTGTGGGACTCCACTGGTGACTTCACGCCAATCTGTGGTCTCACCCCTCACTGTAACTCTGCTTCCTATTGCTTAGGTACTCCCTTATCCACTGGAGCACCTTACCAGCTACACCTGCCTGTCTCTCCAGCTTATGTACCAGCCTCTTATGCGGTACTGTGTCAAAGGCTTTCCGACAGTCCAAGAAAATGCAGTCCGCCCAGCCCTCTCTTTCTTGCTTAATCTGTGTCACCTGGTCGTAGAATTCTATTAAGCCAGTCAGGCAAGATTTACCCTCCCTGAATCCATGTTGTCGATTTGTCACGAAGTCCCTTCTCTCCAGATGTGTTACCAGGTTTTGTCTCACGATCTTCTCCATCACCTTGCATGGTATACAAGTTAAGGACACTGGCCTGTAGGGGGAAGAAGGCGGGGGGGGGGGGGGTGTGGCGTTGGTGTGGTGTTGGTGTGGTGTTGGCGTGGTGTTGGCGTGGTGTTGGCGTGGTGTTGATGTGGTGCTGGCGTACTGAGGCATGAAGGGTGGGAAGCTTATCACAAGAATACCTGTGTTGGGGAAGGGGAAGAGTTTGTGTTTCTCAAGTGTTACTAGTGCTCCCTACGTCGGAATTATTGATTCTCTATCGGTGTTGATTGTGGTGTTGTGTTGGGCAGGGATGGGTGAGTGGAGGGGGGATAGTAGGGGGCGGATGGGTGAAGAGGAATCGTATGGGGGGAGAGGGAGAGAGTGGGGATGGGGTGAGGGGACTCGTGGGAGGGGGTGGGGGGGGGAGGGGCGCAGGTGGTGAGTGTGTGTATGCAGAGTGAGAGGATATAGTTTTTATTATTATTATTATTATTATTATTTTCTACCACAGACGTGGCCAGACATTTACAATGCTAACCAGCATGTATACATTTTCTTTGTCCTCCGTGGACAGGGTGAGAGATCTGTTAAACATATAGTTCAGGGATTTATTGAACAATCAACCACAGAAGGTGATTGTAGTACTTTAAAAACGCGAATCTAACCTACAGACATAAATACATAGATACACAGAGTTACGTCTGTCCTATATAAAGTGGTCGATGTGTTCTGTACATAGTATCATTAATGTGCCTTTACAAAGGTGAAATATAATTCTGATCAGCTTCCACATGTACTTGTGTGACAGTCTAGGTGTCTGGGGGTTGGAGGTTGATTTATTTACTATTTGTGGCTGCAGGCTCGAACTGTCAGCTCTGGGGCCTTGCCTCTCTAGCCTATATCTTGTCTACGATATTGACTCCAGACATAATTTTCTTTATCGCTATATATATATATATATATATATATATATATATATATATATATATATATATATATATATATATATATATATATATATATATATATATATATATATACACATATACACACACATCCCCCCTCCCCCCCCTCTCTCTCTCTCTCTCTCTCTCTCTCTCTCTCTCACACACACACAAAAAAACAGCGTACTCTACACTGGCAAAAGTTAGATCATTCAGAAACCTCGGTAAGGTGGCATTTAGGGCGCTTTACACTGCCTACGTGAGGCCAGTCTTAGAGCATGCCGCCTCGTCATGGAGTCCCCATCTGAAGAAACACATAATGAAACTGGAAATGATTCAGAAGTTTGCAACGAGACTCGTCCCAGCGTTACGAGGGATGGGGTATGAAGTGCGCCTGAAGGAACTGAGCCTTACGACACTAGAAAAAAGAAGGGAGAGGGGGATATAATAGGAACGTATAAAATACTCAGGGGGATTGACAGAGTGGACATAGACGAAATGTTCACACGGAATAGTAACAGAACGAGGGGACATGGGTGGAAGCTGGAAACTTAGATGAGTCACAGAGATGTTAGGAAGTTTTGTTTTAGCGTGAGAGTAGTGGGGAAATGGAATGCACTTCAGGAACAGGTTGTGGAAGCAAATACTGTTCATAATTTTAAAACTAGGTATGATAGGGAAATAGGACCGGAATCATTGCTGTAAACAACCGATGGCTCGAAAGGCGGGATCCAAGAGTCAATGCTCGATCCTGCAGACACAAATAAGTGAGTACAAATAGGTGAGTACACACTGAGATGTGACGGGGGAATTGGAGTCATTCATATTCAAGAGGTGATGCGAAGCTGATAAGCATAACAGCCCAAGACTGCAGGAGACAACACAATCACTTGGATGCACTTCAGAGATGGGTAAATAAATGGCAACTTGACTTAAACCACGATAAGTGCAAAGTTATGAGGGTAGGAGAACGGTAATATAAAGCCCTTCCTCACCCCCACTTGAGCTAATAAAACCTATAGGGAAAGCATATAGGGAAAGCAACGATTTACCATCTCTGACCCTCTCTGCTGGTCGTGTGTTAGAAAACTATTTCCATCCAGATGCTCTACGAGCTCTTTCCTCACAATCTTCTCCATCACCTTGCATGGTATACAAGTTAGGGAAACTGGCCTGTAGTTCAGTGCCTCTTGCCTGTCACCCTTTTTGAATATTAGGGCTACATTAGCTGTCTTCTAGCTTTCCGGTAGGTCTCCTGCTTCCAGTGACCTGTTATACACCATAGAGAGTGGCACACTTAGTGCTTCTCCACCTTCTTTTAGTATCCAAGGGGAGATTCTGTCAGGCCCAACAGCATTTGTCACATTCAGCTCCAACAGATTCCTTTTGAGGTCATCACTGGTGAGGTCAAAATCCTCCAAGGTTGCTTGGTTTGCCTCCTCATTTAGCGCAGGGTCTTCTCCTTGTTCTTTTGTGAAGACCTCCTGGAATATCTTGTTGAGTTCTTCACACACTTCCTTGTCATTCTCTGTGTATTTATTCTCCCCTTTTCTCAGTTTCATCACTTGTTGCTTCACCGCTGTTTTTCTCCTGATGTGGCTGTAGAGCAGTTTTGGTTGGATCTTGGCTTTAGTCGCGATGTCATTTTCATTCTCTCTCTCTCTCTCTTTCTCTCCTCACTCTGAGGTACTCATTTCTTGCCCTCTGGTATCTCTCCCTGCTCTCTGGCGTTCTGTTATTCCTGTAGTTTCTCCATGTTCTTTTACTCCATTGCTTCGCTACCTTACATTCCTGGTTGAACCATGGATTCTTCCGTTGCTTTTTGCGTTCTCCTTTTGGTCCGGGATAAATCTATCTG
The DNA here is from genome assembly GCF_040958095.1 of Procambarus clarkii. Taxonomy (NCBI): domain Eukaryota; kingdom Metazoa; phylum Arthropoda; class Malacostraca; order Decapoda; family Cambaridae; genus Procambarus; species Procambarus clarkii. The sequence continues at coordinate 7,179,072 of NC_091177.1, forward strand.
CAGCTTCCTGGCATTTCTGGGTGACATAGACCATCATATCCTGTACATTCTTTTCTCTGAGTTCTATTTCCCAAGGTATTCCCCATAGGAAGTTCCTCATCTCATCATATTTTCCTCTTCGGTAGTTCAGTCTTTTCCCTTCTGATTCCATCCTTGGATAGGTTATCCCTACCTCCACCAGATACTGAAATGTCAATACACTGTGGTCACTCATTCCTATGGGGGCTTCAAATTTGACCTCTCTTATTTCTGACTCATTCAAGGTGAATATCAGGTCGAGTCTAGCTGCATCGTCATTGCCTCTCATTCTTGTGGGTTCCCTGACATGTTGGCTCAGAAAGTTCCTTGTTGCCTCTTCCAAGAGTTTAGCTTTCCATGTATCTGCACCTCCATGTAGGTCCCCATTCTCCCAGTCTATCTTTCCATGGTTGAAATCGCTCATGATTAGGAGTCTGGAGCCATTCCTGCAGGTAACTGAAGCTGCTCTCTCTATTATATTATTGGTTGCCATGTTGTTCCTATCAAACACCTGTCTGGGTCTTCTGTCATTTAGTGGAAGGTTGTTAATGACTGCCACTATTATCTTAGGTCCACCCATTGTTATAGTTCCTGTTATGTAATCTCTGAATCCGTCACAGCCCGGAATTTCCATCTCATCAAAGCTCCAGTCCTTCCTTATCAGCAGGGCCACTTCTCCACCTTCTCTCCCTTCCCTTTCTTTCCTTACTATATAGTAGTCCTTTGGAAACACAGCGTCTGTTATGACTCCTGACAATTTTGTTTCCATGAGTCCTATTACATCTGCATTTTCTTCCTGCACCCTTTCTGCCAGTTCACTTGCTTTATTGGTAATCCCATCGATGTTTAAGTACATTACGTTAAAGCTCACTTGCCTATATCTATTTTCACCCTTCTTCCTTACAAGTGTAGGAAGTTGATCCATGGGCATTGCTACTTGGGTAGGTTCTTCCTCCTGTAGGGAAGTTGCCATGGGTTCAGGGGAAGGTGGGGTGGGGGATGGAGGGCTTAGGTCTTGCCAAGGCCTGCTTGGGACAGGAAGAAGTCCTGAGGGTGGGGGGGGGGGGCAAGGAGTGCTTGGGGTTGGGGGGCAGGGATTACTTGGGGTGAGGGCACGCTCTCCTGTGGTTGAGTTAACAGGGGTTTGGGGGGGGGGAGGCAGAGTTGGGGATGGAGGGCCTAGGTCTTGCTTGAGCTTGCTTGGGGCAGGAAGAAGACCAGGGGAAGGGAAGGCAAGGCAGGGGATACTCGGGGTAAGGGGGGGGAGGGAGGATTTGGGTGATGTGGTGGGCATTGTGTAGGGGTAAGAAGGGATTTGTGCTGGGGGGAGGGACTGCAACACCAATAGGGTGTTGCAGTCCCTTCTGGGGTTCCTGAATTGCTGGATTGGGGTTCCCCACTCCCCCCTCTGGGTGTGCTAGGCTGGAGGCTGATCCATGGCTCCCTTCCCTCGAGGTGGGTGGATGGGTGTGTTTACTAGTTGTGTTTTTGCGGGGGTTGAGCTTTGCTCTTTCGGCCCGCCTCTCAACTGTCAATCAACTGTTTACTAACTATTTTTTTTCCACACCACACACACACACACACCAGGAAGCAGCCCGTGACAGCTGACTACTCCCAGGTACCTATTTACTGCTAGGTAACAGGGGCACTTAGGGTGAAAGAAACTTTGCCCATTTGTTTCTGCCTCGTGCGGGAATCGAACCCGCGCCACAGAATTACGAGTCCTGCACGCTATCCACCAGGCTACGAGACCCCCATAGAGCACAAGGTGTGTGTGTGTGTGTGTGTTTGTGCGTGTGCGTGTGTGTGTGTGTGTGTGTGTGTGTGTGTGTGTGTGTGTGTGTGTGTGTGTGTGTGTGTGTGTGTGTGTGTGCGCGTGTGTGTGTGTGCGCGCGCGCTTACCTAATTGTGCTTTCGGAGGTTGAGTTTTCTCCAAAATATCATCTTTAAGAGTTAGGAGGAGGGCTTCCTACTTCGTATTAAGGTGATGCCGTCACTGGCTAGACCTGCCGCCAGTATACACCAAGACAAAGCTACACGACCCAGCGGTCCCTGGAGAACCACCTAACAGTCGCTTTACAACTGGGGTCCAAAATTATCACCGAGTGACCAAGTAAGGATTGGTGCCCAATCGACCCTCGGTACCCGGGACTCGAACCCGGATAAAATTGCGTAATACAGTGAGCGCTTTATACCAGAGTTCCACAGCGAATTTGAGTTTGCGAAGAAGACTCTACTACAAGGAGCCGGTCGGCCGAGCGGACAGCACGCTGGACTTGTGATCCTGTGGTCCCGGGTTCGATCCCGGGCGCCGGCGAGAAACAATGGGCAGAGTTTCTTTCACCCTATGCCCCTGTTACCTAGCAGTAAAATAGGTACCTGGGTGTTAGTCAGCTGTCACGGGCTGCTTCCTGGGGGTGGAGGCCTGGTCGAGGACCGGGCCGCGGGGACACTAAAGCCCCGAAATCATCTCAAGATAACCTCAAGATAGATTGTGAGCCCCGGGAGGGAGGTAGGAAAGATTGAAGATGTCAGTCAGTGCGTGAGGAAGGGGAACTAATTGACTGATAAAGATTAAGCCACCCAAGAGGTGGCACGGGCATGAATAGCCCGTAATGGTAGGGAGGAGGGGGAACATGAGGGGTATGTTAAGTATATGGGCGTCGGAAGGTGAAGTTGTGGGCAGCCATCAGGAGCGTTCTCATGCATAATATACGCCCCCCCCCTCCCCTCCTCCTATTCCTACCGCGAGGCCTGCTGGCCAACCCCACTATTAGTACACGCTCCCAGCAATACATTAGCCTTACTCGAAGCGGTTATATACATATTTCACACGTAGAACTCAATAAAGAATTCATATAAATCTTGCTAGTAAAGTAGAGTCTTCTTTATGACCTGTTATTATGTGTTTTGTTGCTCTATTGACTGTACAGAGCGGCGGGGGGCGGGGGGGGGGGGGGGTTGAACAACGGCAGTTTAGCGTTGATGAATGGTTGTGTGTCTTGTTCTGTCGTTAACGGCGATTACCCGGATGAAGTTATCGTAAAAGTAAACGAAGTTTTTACACAGTTGTGTCTATTGTATTGTTGCAATACATGCTGCTCCTGCTCCTGCTGCTGCTGCTGCTGCTGCTCCTGCTGCTGCTGCTGCTCCTGCTGCTGCTCCTGCTGCTGCTGCTGCTGCTGCTCCTGCTCCTGCTCCTGCTGCTGCTGCTCCTGCTCCTGCTGCTGCTCCTGCTGCTGCTCCTGCTCCTGCTGCTGCTCCTGCTGCTGCTCCTGCTGCTGCTGCTGCTCCTGCTGCTGCTGCTGCTGTTCCTGCTGCTGCTGCTGCTGCTGCTCCTGCTGCTGCTGCTGCTCCTGCTGCTGCTCCTGCTGCTGCTCCTGCTGCTGCTGCTGCTCCTGCTGCTGCTGCTGCTCCTGCTGCTGCTGCTGCTGCTGCTGCTGCTACTGCTGTTCCTGCTCCTGCTGCTGCTGCTGCTGCTCCTGCTGCTGCTGCTGCTACTGCTGTTCCTGCTGCTGCTCCTGCTGCTGCTGCTGCTCCTGCTGCTGCTGCTGCTACTGCTGTTCCTGCTGCTGCTCCTGCTGCTGCTGCTCCTGCTGCTCCTGCTGCTGCTGCTGCTGCTGTATTAGTTGCAACTGATGCCACTGCTGTACATATTTCAATTATAGTTTTCCTAAATATTTTTTTTTTTAAATTTATGTTTTAATACAAAATGTTCTTTCAGGGTCTTTATTGCCAGATACTATTGAAGGTATTTGACTAAAAATCACACACACACACACACACACACACACACACACACACACACACACACACACAAAGGGAAAGGTTTGTAGTATGTGCGTGACTGTAACACACACCTGCACCGGCACACATGTTGATCACCTGGTGCTTGTTGAGCATCACACACCTGCCACACAATACATGCAACATCTGCGCCACCCACCCAACCTTAACACCTGCTCTAACATTTAGCCGCTCTGCTTAATTCTGTACTGATAAGTGACTATATATATATATATATATATATATATATATATATATATATATATATATATATATATATATATATGAATGAAAACTCACACCCCAGAAGTGACTCGAACCCATACTCCCAGGAGCAACACAACTGGTAACTACAGGGCGCCTTAATCCACTTGACCATCACGGCCGTCAAAAAGAAGTGATAGCCGAGGCTATTTGAGCCACTTCCCCGACGGCAACTCGGATGGTAATCTTGGGCATAGCATTTCACCAAATCACCTCATTCTTAGGGGCACACGTGAGAAACACAAATGCGAACAAGCCTGAATGGTCCCCAGGACTATATGCGAATGAAAACTCACACCCCAGAAGTGACTCGAACCCATACTCCCAGGAGCAACACAACTGGTAACTACAGGGCGCCTTAATCCACTTGACCATCACGGCCGTCAAAAAGAAGTGATAGCCGAGGCTATTTGAGCCACTTCCCCGACGGCAACTCGTATGGTAATCTTGGGCATAGCATTTCACCAAATCACCTCATTCTTAGGGGCACACGTGAGAAACACAAATGCGAACAAGCCTGAATGGTCCCCAGGACTATATGCGAATGAAAACTCACACCCCAGAAGTGACTCGAACCCATACTCAAATAGCCTCGGCTATCACTTCTTTTTGACGGCCGTGATGGTCAAGTGGATTAAGGCGCCCTGTAGTTACCAGTTGTGTTGCTCCTGGGAGTATGGGTTCGAGTCACTTCTGGGGTGTGAGTTTTCATTCGCATATAGTCCTGGGGACCATTCAGGCTTGTTCGCATTTGTGTTTCTCACGTGTGCCCCTAAGAATGAGGTGATTTGGTGAAATGCTATGCCCAAGATTACCATCCGAGTTGCCGTCGGGGAAGTGGCTCAAATAGCCTCGGCTATCACCTCATTATGTCCGGTCGTGATGGTCAAGTGGATTAAGGCGTCTTATACATACCAGTTGCGTTGCTTCTGGGAGTATGGGTTCGAGTCACTTCTGGGGTGTGAGTTATATATATATATATATATATATATATATATATATATATATATATATATATATATATATATATATATATATATATATATATATATATATAATCATATAAAGGCGATATAACGATAAACATAATTTTGGGGTGTATTTCCATATATGTTCCTAACTCCCCAGAAACCCACAAAGACTTAAGAGTAGTCGGTAGAGCGACGGTATCGTTTCTTGCAGGGTCGGAGTTCAATTCCCGATGGTCCTGAGCGGTCTTGGGGTACCATTCCCGACCTCCTCCTTATCCCAGCTCCGCAGCCAAGTATTCCTCCCGAGTGCCGGGTTAACGACGCTCCTGGTAATTGTTGCCTGGGCTTAACCTTGTTTTAATCTCAGGCGCCACCTTCAAGACGACGGCTTCACACTGTCGGGATGTTTAGTCTTTATGGCTCCTCAGTCTTTATGGCTCTCTGGTCTTTATGGTTCCTTGGTCTTTATGGCTCCCCGGTCTTTATGGCTCCCTGGTCTTTATGGTTCCTTGGTCTTTATGGCTCCCTGGTCTTTATGGTTCCTTGGTCTTTATGGCTCCCCGGTCTTTATGGCTCCCTGGTCTTTATGGCACCCCGGTCTTTATGGCTCCTTGGTCTTTATGGCTCCCCCGGTCTTTATGGCTCCCCGGTCTTTATGGCTCCTTGGTCTTTATGGCTCCCCGGTCTTTATGGCTCCCCGGTCTCTATGGCTCCTCGGTCTTTATGGCTCCCTGGTCTTTATGGCACCCCGGTCTTTATGGCTCCTTGGTCTTTATGGCTCCCCTGGTCTTTATGGCTCCCCGGTCTTTATGGCTCCTTGGTCTTTATGGCTCCCCGGTCTTTATGGCTCCCCGGTCTCTATGGCTCCTCGGTCTTTATGGCTCCCTGGTCTTTATGGCACCCCGGTCTTTATGGCTCCTTGGTCTTTATGGCTCCCCCGGTCTTTATGGCTCCCTGGTCTTTATGGCACCCCGGTCTTTATGGCTCCTTGGTCTTTATGGCTCCCCCGGTCTTTATGGCTCCCCGGTCTTTATGGCTCCTTGGTCTTTATGGCTCCCCGGTCTTTATGGCTCCCCGGTCTCTATGGCTCTTCGGTCTTTATGGCTCCCTGGTCTTTATGGCACCCCGGTCTTTATGGCTCCTTGGTCTTTATGGCTCCCCGGTCTTTATGGCTCCTTGGTCTTTATGGCTCCCCGGTCTTTATGGCTCCCCGGTCTCTATGGCTCCTCGGTCTTTATGGCTCCCTGGTCTTTATGGCACCCCGGTCTTTATGGCTCCTTGGTCTTTATGGCTCCTTGGTCTTTATGGCTCCCCCGGTCTTTATGGCTCCCCGGTCTTTATGGCTCCCTGGTCTTTATGGCTCCCCGGTCTTTATGGCTCCCCGGTCTTTATGGCTCCCTGGTCTTTATGGCTCCCTGGTCTTTATGGCTCCCTGGTCTTTATGGCTCCCTGGTCTCTATGGCTCCCTGGTCTCTATGGCTCCCTGGTCTCTATGGCTCCCTGGTCTCTATGGCTCCCTGGTCTTTATGGCTCCCTGGTCTCTATGGCTCCCCGGTCTTTAAGGCCTATTGCTTGTTTTCGCTGCTTCGTGCTGGTCTCCACGCGGTGACGTGACAGAAACCTGGTGGGATGTTTAATAGCTGTTACTGTGAGGTCCCAGCTGTTTTTCTGAGGTCCCAGCTGTTACTGTGAGGTCCCAGCTGATACTCTTAGGTCCCAGCTGTGATGAGACCAATATACATTTATGGCTATTTCTTCTAATTGACAATCATTCCCCCGGTCCAGTCCACATCTCCTAACTTACAGGGACAATTTTCATGTGGGATTAATATTATATTTGGTGAAGGGTGTATGTGAGCGTTGATGTGTGTCGGTCTAAACACACACAAATATGGCTGCCGCCAGGTGTCCCCGATGATTGGTTGTCATGATGACACTTGTAGCCAATAAGGAGGCGAGTGACACGTGGCAGGATGTGATTGGTTGGGAATCTAATAGCGTCAGTCAGTGACGCGCTGTGTGACGTCAGGCGGAGGGGGGGGGGGGGTGTTAGGGAGAGGTCGCTTGCGCTCAACGGGGTTCTTTTCGTATCTGTGAGATCGCTACGTGACTGTTCTCGCTTCTTGCAGGGTCAGAGTTCAATTCCCGATGGTCGGAGCAGATACGACACGAATGGTTCAGTTCGGGTCGTATCTTGGAGGCGAATGAGTCTTGCAACTCTTGAGAGCAACTCTGGGATGCTCTCGGACGTATCTTCTTATCTTGAGGTTATCTTGAGATGATTTCGGGGCTTTAGTGTCCCCGCGGCCCGGTTCTCGACCAGGCCTCCACCCCCAGGAAGCAGCCCGTCACAGCTGACTAACACCCAGGTACATATTTTACTGCTAGGTAACAGGGGCATAGGGTGAAAGAAACTCTGCCCGTTGTTTCTCGCCGGCGCCCGGGATCGAACCCGGGACCACAGGATCAGAAGTCCAGTGTGCTGTCCGCTCGGCTCCCTCGTAGGATCGAATCCTCGTCATGGCCCTTGTGGGTTTGTGCATTAGTCTTGTAACTCTTACTTAGCTATCAAGTGCTAAGCTATGTAAGTGCTTACTTACCTATCCATGACGACAGAGAAGCAGGCTCTAGCTCTTGATGCCCCGCCTGCCGGCCTTATTCTACCTGTTGTCTTATAATTTAACTAACGTTCGAATTGTTTAATGTTGAGCCTTGGTGGCTCGCGTGTACATACAAAAATTAGCGTCAATTTGTAATACTAGATTACAGGATGCTGAAATCATTTTTTTCTCCATATCAGACGTGTTATGGTAGCGGCTCGGGGGAGCCGCGCCCCCTCCTCCCTTCGTGTCAACAAACCACAAGTATTAAATAGGATTCGCTTTCGCCCTCATGGTATTGATATTTTATGTTAGTGTAGGGGGGGGCGTATAGGGGGACGAGGGGGGCGTATAGGGGAGGAGTGTGTGGAGGAGGGGGCGTATAGGAAAGAGGGGTCGACGTGGGGGGGGGGGGAGGGTAAAGCGCAGGCAAACCCCGCTATGATATGAAAATATATATATACAAAAATATATATAACTCCAGCCAATTAAAAAAATGCGATATAATTTTTGTGAAAGGATTAGGTCGTGTGATTCCTTTTAGTGTTATTGGCCGGAAATTACTAATTGAATTGGACTCTGACCTAGAAATATGATTAAGAGATAAATTTATAGCAATGGAATATACTTCATACTTTTAATCTCTACAAATCATTAAAGAAACTTATATTTTGTGATGACTTTGTGTGTGGAAGAGAGGAGAAGCAGGAGACGAGGAGGAGAAGCAGGAGACGTGGAGGAGAAGCAGGAGACGAGGAGGAGAAGCAGGAGCCGAGGAGGAGAAGCAGGAGCCGAGGAGGAGAAGCAGGAGACGAGGAGGAGAAGCAGGAGCCGAGGAGGAGAAGCAGAGAGAACCGTCAATGCTGTTATGATTAGACATGTGGTGATAAAATGTACATTACAATTCTACCGTTGGCGTGGCCATAACCCTTGCAGTAATAGTCGCGTGTCTCCAAAGCAGTGAGCTACTGTCTGTCTGTATTTGCTTATCTATAAGAAGCAACAGATGGTGAACAATTAGGAGGAAGATACAGGATTAGGAGGAAGAAGAGGAGGAGGAGGATACAGGATTAGGAGGAGGAGGAGGTGGGCGTGGTCTGGGGCCTGGAAGCATTATGTTATGATTAGCTCAGTAATGTGTGAAGCACGTTCACCTCTCACCTTCCTCTCTCTCTCTCTCTCTCTCTCTCTCTCTCTCTCTCTCTCTCTATCTCTCTCTCTCTCTCTCTCTCTCTCTCCCTGATTGTCTCTGGGGCTAGGGCGTCTGGATAGGCGGGGTGAGATGGAGAGGGGGAGGGATGCTAATACAAGTCCGGGACGTGTCGTGGGAGGAGATGGGATGCTGGTGGTGTGGTGGTGGTGGTGGTGGTGGTGTGGTGGTGGTGGTGTGGTGGTGTGGTGCTGGTGGTGTGGTGGTGGTGTGGTAGTGGTGGTGTGGTGGTGGTGGTGTGGTGCTGGTGGTGTGGTGGTGGTGGTGTGGTGGTGGTGGTTTTGGTGGTGGTGTGGTGCTGGTGGTGTGGTGCTGGTGGTGTGGTGCTGGTGGTGGTGTGGTGCTGGTGGTGTGGTGCTGGTGGTGGTGTGGTGCTGGTGGTGCTGGTGGTGTGGTGCTGGTGGTGGTGTGGTGCTGGTGGTGTGGTGCTGGTGGTGGTGTGGTGTTGGTGGTGGTGTGGTGCTGGTGGTGGTGTGGTGCTGGTGGTGGTGTGGTGCTGGTGGTGGTGTTGGTGGTGGTGTGGTGCTGGTGGTGGTGCTGGTGGTGGTGCTGGTGGTGGTGTGGTGCTGGTGGTGGTGTGGTGCTGGCGGTGTGGTGGTGGTGGTGTGGTGGTGGTGGTGTGGTGCTGGTGGTGTGGTGCTGGTGGTGTGGTGCTGGTGGTGGTGGTGCCGCTTATAGTGACCCTAGTTGATCATGCACGGTAGTGATGACCACCCGTTGCTGCCCACCAACGCATATATATATATATATATATATATATATATATATATATATATATATATATATATATATATATATATATATATATATATATATATTATGCAACAATGATCACAAAAACACTGATCCAAGTATGCAGAATAACCACATATGAAAAATAGAAAATGCTTAACGCGTTTTCGGCTAATTCGCCTTCATCAGAGCAAAGTAGAATGAAGATAAGTTTGCTGATCAGACCTTTATATCCGCCTGGGCAGATCACCTGACCACCAAAAATAAGTGGAGGAAAGGAATTATAAGAAAGAAGGTAACTGCAGACTGGTAAATCTCTTTCCTCGCGTTTAAAACAGCATTCATATGCTATTCGTACAGCCCAGCAATCCAGTGCATTGTATTTACATTCCAGTTTATGTAATCATTCTATCGACTTCACAGGGGCAAAATGTATTGTTAAAAGTAAGGATTTTGTTGAACGAAACGTGATCGAGTCTGCTCTGATCAAACATTGTAACAACAGCCTTAATGTGAGCCCCGGTATGTACAAGTTGGATCCCTATTTAAGCCTCAATATAGCACGTCAAAACAATATAGCAATCATTTAAACACGTATGGCACTTGGAGATATTAAAAGGAGCTGCCTTGTATGGGCCAATAGGCCTTCTGCAGTTACCTTCTTTCTTATAATTCCTTTCCTCCACTTATTTTTGGTGGTCAGGTGATCTGCCCAGGCGGATATAAAGGTCTGATCAGCAAACTTATCTTCATTCTACTTTGCTCTGATGAAGGCGAATTAGCCGAAAACGCGTTAAGCATTTTCTATTTTTCATATGTGGTTATTCTGCATATATATTATTAAATATGACCGAAAAAGTAAGATTAATAATTTTAACACGAATTTTCTCGATCTTTCTTACGTTTCTTTTCACTGTTGATGGTAATTCAAAGATCAATTCTCCAAAATTCATTTTTATTTCTAGTCTGACGCGACACTTGAGCGCGTTTCGTAAAACTTATTACATTTTCAAAGACTTTAGTTTACAAACACACAACTGAAACTGAATAGAGCTTACACATCTTCGATTTTATATCTACATTTGGGTGAGGTGGATGAGGTGAAAACAAACTTTCAACAATGGGTATTGAATGGGTATTAAATTCAAACACAAGACAGAACACGAAACAGTGGGTATTGAATGGAAGTAATTGTAGAAAGCCTATTGGTCCATATTTCTTGATGCTTCTATATTGGAGCGGAGTCTTGAAGTGGGTAGAATATAGTTGTGCATTAATTGGCTGTTGATTGCTGGTGTTGACTTCTTGATGTGTAGTGCCTCGCAGACGTCGAGCCGCCTGCTATCGCTGTATCTATCGATGATTTCTGTGTTGCTTGCTAAGATTTCTCTGGTGATGGTTTGGTTGTGGGAAGAGGCTATATGTTCCTTAATGGAGCCCTGTTGCTTATGCATCGTTAAACGCCTGGAAAGAGATGTTGTTGTCTTGCCTATATACTGAGTTTTTTGAGGCTTACAATCCCCAAGAGGGCATTTGAAGGCATAGACAACGTTGGTCTCTTTTAAAACGTTCTGCTTTGTTTCTGGAGAGTTTCTCATGAGTAGGCTGGCCGTTTTTTTGGTTTTATAGTAAATTGTCAGTTGTATCTTCTGATTTTTGTCTGTAGGGATAACGTTTCTACTGACAATATCTTTCAGGACCCTTTCCTCCGTTTTATGGGCTGTGGAAAAGAAGTTCCTGTAAAATAGTCTAATAGGGGGTATAGGTGTTGTGTTAGTTGTCTCTTCAGAGGTTGCATGGCGTTTCACTTTCCTTCTTATGATGTCTTCCACGAAACCATTGGAGAAGCCGTTGTTGACTAGGACCTGCCTTACCCTACAGAGTTCTTCGTCGACTTGCTTCCATTCTGAGCTGTGGCTGAGGGCACGGTCGACATAAGCGTTAACAACACTCCTCTTGTACCTGTCCGGGCAGTCACTGTTGGCATTCAGGCACATTCCTATGTTTGTTTCCTTAGTGTAGACTGCAGTGTGGAAAACTCCGCTACTTTCCATGACTGTTACATCTAGAAAGGGCAGCTTTCCATCCTTTTCCATCTCGTAAGTGAAACGCAACACAGAATTCTGCTCAAATGCCTCCTTCAGCTCCAGCAGATGTCTGACATCAGGTACCTGTGTAAAAATGTCGTCAACATACCTGCAGTATATGGCCGGTTTCAAGTTCATGTCGACTAAGACTTTTTGCTCGATGGTACCCATGTAGAAGTTTGCAAACAGGACACCTAGGGGAGAACCCATGGCCCACCCATGGGCCATGAGAACCCATGGCCCTAGGGGAGAACCCATGTATAAGCAAGTAGATGGGGTCGCCATGGGTTCTCCCCTAGGTGTCCTGTTTGCAAACTTCTACATGGGTACCATCGAGCAAAAAGTCTTAGTCGACATGAACTTGAAACCGGCCATATACTGCAGGTATGTTGACGACATTTTTACACAGGTACCTGATGTCAGACATCTGCTGGAGCTGAAGGAGGCATTTGAGCAGAATTCTGTGTTGCGTTTCACTTGTGCCAATTAATGCACAACTATATTCTACCCACTTCAAGACTCCGCTCCAATATAGAAGCATCAAGAAATATGGACCAATAGGCTTTCTACAATTACTTCCATTCAATACCCATTGTTTCGTGTTCTGTCTTGTGTTTGAATTTAATACCCATTCAATACCCATTGTTGAAAGTTTATTTTCACCTCATCCACCTCACCCAAATGTAGATATAAATTCGAAGATGTGTAAGCTCTATTCAGTTTCAGTTTTGTGTTTGTAAACTAAAGTCTTTGAAAATGTAATAAGTTTTACGAAACGCGCTAAAGTGTCGCGTCAGACTAGAAATAAAAATGAATTTTGGAGAATTGATCTTTGAATTACCATCAACAGTGAAAAGAAACGTAAGAAAGATAGAGAAAATTCGTGTTAGAATTATTAATCTTACTTTTTCGGTCATATTTAATAATATATATATATATATATATATATATATATATATATATATATATATATATATATATATATATATATATATATATATATATATATATATATATATATGCGAACAAGCCAGAATGGTCCCCTGGACAATATGCAACCGAAAACTCACACCCCAGAAGTGACTCGAACCCATACTCCCAGAAGCAACGCAACTGGTATGTACAAGACGCCTTAATCCACTTGACCATCACGACCGGACATAATGAGGTGATAGCCGAGGCTATTTGAACCACCCCACCGCCGGCACTCGGATAGTTATCTTGGGCATAGCATTTTACCAAATCACCTCATTCTTAGGGGCACACGTGAGGAACACAAATGCGAACAAGCCAGAATGGTCCCCTGGACAATATGCAACTGAAAACTCACACCCCAGAAGTGACTCGAACCCATACTCCCAGAAGCAACGCAACTGGTATGTACAAGACGCCTTAATCCACTTGACCATCACGACCGGACATAATGAGGTGATAGCCGAGGCTATTTGAACCACCCCACCGCCGGCACTCGGATAGTTATCTTGGGCATAGCATTTTACCAAATCACCTCATTCTTAGGGGCACACGTGAGGAACACAAATGCGAACAAGCCAGAATGGTCCCCTGGACAATATGCAACTGAAAACTCACACCCCAGAAGTGACTCGAACCCATACTCCCAGAAGCAACGCAACTAGTATGTACAAGACGCCTTAATCCACTTGACCATCACGACCGGACATAATGAGGTGATAGCCGAGGCTATTTGAACCACCCCACCGCCGGCACTCGGATAGTTATCTTGGGCATAGCATTTTACCAAATCACCTCATTCTTAGGGGCACACGTGAGGAACACAAATGCGAACAAGCCAGAATGGTCCCCTGGACAATATGCAACTGAAAACTCAATTGTGTGCCCCTAAGAATGAGGTGATTTGGTAAAATGCTATGCCCAAGATAACTATCCGAGTGCCGGCGGTGGGGTGGTTCAAATAGCCTCGGCTATCACCTCATTATGTCCGGTCGTGATGGTCAAGTGGATTAAGGCGTCTTGTACATACCAGTTGCGTTGCTTCTGGGAGTATGGGTTCGAGTCACTTCTGGGGTGTGAGTTTTCAGTTGCATATTGTCCAGGGGACCATTCTGGCTTGTTCGCATTTGTGTTCCTCACGTGTGCCCCTAAGAATGAGGTGATTTGGTAAAATGCTATGCCCAAGATAACTATCCGAGTGCCGGCGGTGGGGTGGTTCAAATAGCCTCGGCTATCACCTCATTATGTCCGGTCGTGATGGTCAAGTGGATTAAGGCGTCTTGTACATACCAGTTGCGTTGCTTCTGGGAGTATGGGTTCGAGTCACTTCTGGGGTGTGAGTTTTCAGTTGCATATTGTCCAGGGGACCATTCTGGCTTGTTCGCATTTGTGTTCCTCACGTGTGCCCCTAAGAATGAGGTGATTTGGTAAAATGCTATGCCCAAGATAACTATCCGAGTGCCGGCGGTGGGGTGGTTCAAATAGCCTCGGCTATCACCTCATTATGTCCGGTCGTGATGGTCAAGTGGATTAAGGCGTCTTGTACATACCAGTTGCGTTGCTTCTGGGAGTATGGGTTCGAGTCACTTCTGGGGTGTGAGTTTTCAGTTATATATATATATATATATATATATATATATATATATATATATATATATATATATATATATATATATATATATATATATATATAATATAAAGAGAGCTAGTGATTTGGCACGTTTCATCCTTTTCTGTGAGGCCAATCCTGACCTTCACAACAGCAATTACTTTGAAAACCTGTGTGACGCTACCCCTGAGCGTCTGGCCTCAAGCCTCGGGACAGAGAGACATACATTTCCATTTATAGATTTTGCTGCGTCAACATATTATAAAAGTTAAGTGACGTGGAGTTCTTTGTATAGTAATATGTTGTATAAAGTATAGCGACGGCTGACGCTTGGAGTTGGGTGTATGGGGGACGAGGGAGAGGTTTGGAGGGCGAGTGGGTATAGGCATACGAGGATGAGGTTGGGAGGGAATGCGAGTTTGAGGCAACCTGCTATCCGTATAATTCTCCCCCTCCCAGGTATGGAGAGGGAGAATTATACGTATAGCAGGTTCTTGTGTGGTTTAGGTGGGCGAGGTGGTGGTGGAGGCGGAGAGATAGCGATATACATAGTAGGTTAAAAGAAGACTAAAACCATTGAAAACACTTACCGGTAAGAATACTGGTATCAATATTAAATATGCTAGACTATTCTATATGATGTTCGTTAGATCTCTCGTTGATTATAATGCTTTGAACTTAATTAACTTCCCCGCCTCTGTGTTGGACACACTTGAAGTAGTACAGAATGAAGCCATGAGGATAATTCTTGGTGCCCCAAGATGCACAAGAATCATCAACATGAGGGAAGAACTGAAGCTTCCAACCATACTAGAGAGAATCATGCAAGTCAACACGTCCTTTTGCCTTAAAGTCATGAGAGATCCTACATCTCCTGCATTGCTCAGAGACAAATTATTTAGTTCTGTTAACACCCTATTGACTGGTGCCGACATACCAACTCACTCCTTTTATGATAATTGGCTGAACAACAATACCACGTACAATCTCATTAAAGTCAACATTCCTTTTAAGTGCAATCTACCTGTCTCTGATAGTCCTCTTTATCTGTACCCCACCATTCAAGTATCATACACACCTGTCACCAAGAAAGATGATGAGAATCTTGCTCTTCTCAAAGCTGTCACTCTTGAAACAATTGCCTCCTCCATCGAGAGTTTAAGATCTCACGAGTACTGTGTCTACACCGACGGCTCAGTCCAGTCTTCTACTGGACGGACTACAGCGGCATGTAGGTTTTATAGAAATAATATTTGCACAAAGACTGTCAGTGTCAGGTTAAACAACTGGCTGACCTCCACACAAGCACAACTAGCAGCATTACATTTAGCAACCAGCACATTAACAAACATTGGAGGAGTAATGATATTCTGTGATTCAAAGTCTGCTCTTCAAGCAATCGAAAACTTCTCTTGGAAGATCGACAGCAAGAACCTCATACTACCAATTATAAATGACCTAATTGCTGCACAGAGTAAAGGGTCTCGAATCTCCTTTGTATGGATACCTTCACACATAAATATAACCCATCATAATGAGACAGACATTGCAGCCAAATTAGCGTGTAACAATGATGTAGTTGAATTAGATCTAGGTATCCCCATCTCTACTGTCAAAACTATATTGGTCCAAACATTCAGGACTGATAGGAAAGAAACTATCAACTCCCAACGACCTGAAAGCACTAGTATAAAAAGCTATGATTTGTTCAGATCTGAAACCTACATCTATGGGCAGCACAAAACGTCCACTAGACTGTGCGACACAGTGGTTGCCAGGATCAGGTTGGGTTACCGTTACCTGTGGCAGGTGGCTGCAGGTGACGGGTCTCCCAATCCTGAGCACTCCAGTTGCAAACTCTGTGAGCAGGAACTACGGCATGATCTCCCGCACTACATCACTGAATGCCCAGTGATTAGACCTTTCAGACCAGTTGGCATGAGGTACCTGGAGCTTTGCAATTACTTTTCACTCTCGTATTCTTGAAGATATCCTCACAGTGCACCCAAAATTTGCCAGTGCAGGCTATTAAACACATGGCTCTGTATGACTAACCATCCTGCGAGATGAGGACTTGTATTACCACTGCTACCTTATTCAATCTTGTGGTGTTGATATCCTCAAAATGCATCCGGAGTCTGCCAGTGCAGACCGCTTATCACATGCCTCTGTATGACTAACCATCCTGTGTGATGGGGATTTTTTAGCATCACCTAGTTAGCTTTTTGACACACTGTACTCCACTTCATATAGTCTAGGGTAGCTGCACTAATGCAGATGTACCTAATGTATTAATAAAAAAATAAAAAAATGATATAGGAGTGAATGGTGAACGACGATGAGAAACGGTGCGTGTGATGGTGCCTGTGGTGGGTGGATCAGTGGGCGGGTGGATCAGTGGGCGGGTGGATCAGTGGGCGGGTGGATCAGTGGACGGGTGTATCAGTGGGCGGGGGTATCAGTGGACGGGTGTATCAGTGGGCGGGTGGATCCTGGCGGCACTCACCCGCCCACAACAACAACACCCTCCACCTCGCCTCCTCCGCCCAACGAAGTAACCCGGAAAAAACTTGCCAATAAAAGCGTCGTCCGCAGAGAGGCGAGATAATAAAATATAGAATATATTAAACTCTGACGCTGAAAAATAGCGCAATGTTTTACCCCGAAAATAAAGGTCATCCAGTAACGTGTTATAAAGCGTAATAAATTGGAGTCATTGTTATAGCAAATAGTTATGGCGGGGTTTTTTTCCCCCCCTATCTCCATGGAAATGAGAACGATTCTGCAGTAGTCAGTGTGGGGGGGAAGGGGGGGGGGGGTTAAGGATTGATTGGTTGATGAGGATTAAGTCACCCAAGAGGTGGCCTGGGGCATGTAAGGTACTTAAGGAGTGGGTAATAGGGTGGTTTTGACCCTCTGGAAAAGCGTTACAAACCATCACTGATAATTCCCAAACCTGGAAATAGATCCTATGAACCCCTCGTTCAATTAAAAGGTTAATTCATAACAATTTTGTAACGATAAGGAATAAGATAAGAGTATCTCAGGTCACCAAAGGTCATACGGCAGTCTTGACTCGGAACATAATGTTTTAATCTTAAACAGTCATAAATAGCGCACAACAGTGACTTAAACAAGCTGTAGGTAAAATATTTCACTCCAACGAAGCAACAACACTAAAAATCAACGGGTTATGAAGGATCAGGAAGGGAATTCAGGCATCAACAGACCATCATATCTGACACTAGGCTGCTCGAGTAGGCCAGCCTACCGGGGAGCCGGTCGGCCAAGCGGACATCACGCTGGACTTGTGATCCTGTGGTCCCGGGTTCGATCCCGGGCGCCGGGCGAGAAACAATGGGCAGAGTTTCTTTGACCCTATGCCCCTGTTACCTAGCAGTAAAATAGGTACCTGGGTGTTAGTCAGCTGTCACGGGCTGCTTCCTGGGGGTGGAGGCCTGGTCGAGGACACTGAAAGCCCCGAAATCATCTCAAGATAACCTCAAGAAGATAACCAGCCTGATGCACGGACAATGTGCGCACGTGAAGTACTAACATATTTTAAAACGTATACTCAGTATAATTAATGTAAAGTATATCACCTGGGTCCAGGATTCATTAATCATTTACGCAGGAATTTCCCCCTCCCCGCTCAGCTCGTTGTCGCCATGTGGGGGCTTCGTGGGCGGCTGCTGGAGTGTGATGCTCCTTAGGACAGTCCTCTGTCCTTTTCTAGCCTTGTGCTCCTGCTGCCGTCCTCTCCAATTCTGCTGGGCACCTTTTCCTTTTCCTTCTGTTTCGTTTTTCTCCCCCCTCTTCTCCTGTCTGCTTGCCGTTTCCTGCCGACCTTTTGCTCGTTCTGGTTCTTCCATGGACTTCTTCTATTTTGACGCCCGGGTGCTTGAGGAGGCATACTCATGCACCCGTAGAACTGCAGTACCCGACGTCGAGAGCGAGGGGACCCTTTTATTGTCAATCCCCACTTTGTCACTGAACCCGATCTCGACGGACTGTCGGTTTCTTAAGGTGGCGTTTGTGGGGCGTATACTCACGACGCACCCCTAGGAGGCCCCGACAAGATCGGCGATAGCTTCTTGTTGGGTGTCCTGCCTCTAATTGTGGCTCCATGGTGGGTGTGGGGGCTCATTCGTGAGTGAATTCTTAATTTCGTCAAGATGATAACCCCTGTTTCGGCTGCTTCTCGCTTACCTTTTCAGGCTCGTGGGGTGGGCGACCAAGCCCCCGAGTCGGTCCGTATTGGAAGACCGGGCTCTGTAGCCTCCGCTGCATTGGGCCCCGACCTTGCTCCTCCTTTGGCCTCTCTGACTCCTTCCCCTGGCTCCCCTCCCTCCTCTGTGGTTGGGTCGAGCCCCAAGCCCCCAGTGGTGACTACCTTGTCCCCTGGCGCGGCTCCTTCTCTAGTTGTAACTACTGCGCCTTTTAACCCCTCTCTCTCTGGGGGTTCTCACCGCCGTTCTCGTCACGGCCGCCCTCGCTCGATTCCTTCCAGTTCTGCTACCTATCAAGCCTTGTTTGGTCCCGCTTCGTGGGCCAAATATTTTGATCTCCTCCCTCTTGATTCTGCGCCTCCTGACGATTTCTCCCTTCATCGACATCTCATTGATTCCGTGGATGCCTCCATTACTTTCAACCCCACTCGTCTCGGTACACGTGTCGTTGCTGCTCCTTCTCAGGATGCTGCTTCCCGCTTGGCTGCCTTATCCTGCCTTGGCGAGACCCCCGTTCGGGTCTCGAAGAACGCTCAATTGAATGCCAGTGTTGGCACTATTTTGCTCCCGCCCCATGTTGCAACCGGTGTTCGGGACCTGCGCGACTGCCACGACGATATTCGCCATATCCTCGCTGCCCAGGGCCATTCTATTCTCCAGGTGGACACGTTTACTCGTCCCCCTCATGGTAGTCGCCGTCAACCCCTCCGGGTTGTGAAGATTACCTTTGATGGTAGGACCCTTCCACCCTCTGTCATTCTTGCTGGTGCTAGGTGCTCTGTCCAGGAGTACATTCCTTCTCCTCGGCTCTGCAACAAGTGCTGGAGGTTTGGGCATGGTGCCCTCCGCTGCTCCGGGACTCTCTCTCTCTGTCCTTTGTGTGGTGGCGAAGGTCACTCTAAGTCGGAGTGCACTTCTCCCCAGGCTCGTTGCCTCAACTGCGGTGAGGCCCATCCTACCTTCTCCCGTGCGTGTGTCCATTACAAGCTTGAGGCAGCCGTCCTCAACCTGAAGCACCGGGAGCGTTTATCTTTTCCTGAGGCGAGGCGCCAGGTTCGCCGGCTCCCGCCTTATGCTAATATCTCTTATGCTCGCGTGTTGCGCTCTTCCTCTCCTCGTCCTTCCCGCCTTCCTCAGACTCACAACCGTTTCCGGGCCTTGGACCCTGATGCGCCCACTGCCCCCTCCTCTGTTCCTTTGGGTTCTCTCCCGAAGAATCCTCCTCCTGGTCCTCTGTCTGGGGTTCCCCTTCCTTCTACCCGGTCTGTCGTGTCTTCTGTGTCTTCTTCCTCGTCCCCCTCCGATCCTCCTTCCCATCCTCTTCCTCCATCTATTGGCTCTCCCCACCGCCTGTCGGTGCGGGCGGATGTCCATCGCTCTCCTAACGGCCGTCGTGTGTGCTCTCGTTCGGCTTCTCCTGTTGAGACACTGGAATCCGTTGCCCGGTACGTAGTTGCTGGGACACCGGTCTCTTTAAGTCAGAAGCGTAAGCCTGGCTCCTCTCCTTCCTCTTCCCCGGCGGGTAAGAAGGCTTCGCTTTCTTCCTCAGCTCCTCCTTCTGGCTCTGTTGCTCCTTCCCCTCCCGTTTCAGTGCTTGCGCCCCCTGTTCCTGCTATGGAGGTTTCTTTGGCCCCTGCTTCCCTTTCGGTTGCTGCTCTTGCTGGGGTGCGCTCCCCTCTTTCTACTCCCCCTCCTCCTGCTGCTGTCCTTGACGGCTCCTCTCCGTTGCCTCCTCCTCTTCCTCCTCCTCCTCCAGACCCTGCCCGCCCACCTCTGCTCTGTTCTCCCGTTTCCTTCCCTCCGTCTTTGCTCAGTTTACCCATGCCCCCTAACCCTGACTTTGCTGACCCTGATCCCGACCCTGATATTCTTTAACGTGCTCTGTTGGTCTTTCGCCTTTGTTTCTTCCTTGTTCTCTGTTTTTGTCCTTTCTCTTCTCGTCGTTGTCCATTCTTCAATGGAACGTTCGAGGTTATTACGCCAATTTCCTCGAACTCCAACTTCTGATTTCGCGGTTTTCGCCCCTTTGTGTCTGTCTCCAGGAGCCCATGCTTGGTGCTCGTCCTGGTCGTTTTCGTGGCTATTCCTTTCTCTCCCCCCCCCCCAGCCATTGCTGGGGCTTCTAATTCTTCTGCTCTTTTGATTCGGGCTGATGTTCCCTTTGTTCCTTTACTTTTTCCTTCGCCTCTCCATTGTTCTGCTGCTCGTATCTTTGTGGGGAAATGGTACACAGTTTGTTCCATTTATCTCCCCCCGAGTGTCCCGCTCTCTCTTCCTGATTTGAAACACCTCCTGGACTCCTTGCCGGAGCCTGTGCTCCTGCTGGGTGACTTCAATTGTCGTCATTCTCTTTGGGGTGACGTTCTGACGAATACCCGGGGTCGCCTCCTTGAGCCGTTTCTCCTCTCTTCTTCCCTGTCTCTTCTGAATTCTGGTGAGCCCACTCATTTGGACTCTCGGACTCGCACCCTTTCTTGTCTTGATCTTTCTCTCTGCTCTTCTTCTCTTTACTTAGATTTCACGTGGCAGGTTCTTGATGACCTCCATGGAAGTGATCATTTCCCCATCCTTGTTTCCTTTTTCTCTTTTCGCCCTTCCCTCTCTTTCCCTAGGTGGCAGTTTGCTAAGGCAGACTGGACCCTATTTACCCTCAGTGCTGCTCTCCCTGACCTCTCCCTTCTGCCTCTCTCTCGCGCTCTCCTCCTTTTTCATGACACTGTCTTCAACGCTGCCCTCCGCTCTATTCCTCGCTCTTCCTCTCGGGGTCCACGGAAGTGCGTTCCCTGGTGGAATGCGGACTGTGCTCGGGCTGTCCGCTGTAAGCGTGCAGCCTGGAAGAGGCACCGCCGTAGGCAGACGACCGATTCTTTTCTTTTCTTTCGGAAAGCGAGTGCGGTGGCCCGTAGGGCCATCCGTACGGCTAAACGTGAATGTTGGGCATCTTATGTCTCATCAATTACGTCCGAGACCCCTCTGGCCCAGATCTGGAAGCGTGTCCGCAAGATAGCGGGTAAGTTCGTTCCCGATGTTTCACCGGTCCTTCACCTCCATGATACTCTTGTGGCGGACCCGTTGCAGGTCGCTTCCGAACTGGGTTCCCATTTTTCTTCTGTTAGCTCTGGTCTTCATCTTCCCCAATCTTTCCTTCTTCGTAAACCTGTCCTTGAGTCTCGTCCTTTAGATTTCTGCACTCATCTTCAGCTTCCCTATAATGATCCCTTCTCTCTCTCTGAACTTCGTTCTGCCCTGGCCCTCTGCGGTTCTACGGCGGCGGGCTCCGATGGTATTCATTATGAGATGCTTCGCCATCTCCCTCCGGGCACGTCTCAGTATTTACTGAGTCTGTATAATCGGATCTGGGAGTCGTCGTCAGTCCCTGAGGACTGGCTCGATGCCGTTGTCCTCCCTGTTCGCAAACCGGGGTCTCTGGGTACTTCCCCTAAGGACTTTCGCCCTATTGCTCTCACAAGTTGTGTCTGCAAACTCTTTGAACGTATGGTTAACGTTCGTCTGATGTGGTTCCTGGAACACCATCACCTCCTCTCCCCTTCTCAATTTGGTTTCCGCAAGTGCCGCAGCACGACAGATGTCCTGGTGAACTTGGAGGTCTATATTCGTACTGCTTTTGCTGCGAAGACCTCCGTTGTTGCCGTCCTTTTTGACCTAGAAAAGGCTTACGACACCACTTGGCGTTATCATATCCTCTCTCAACTTCATTCTTTTGGCCTTCGTGGTCATCTCCCTCTCTTTCTCCGCAGCTTCCTCTCTCGTCGTTCCTTTCGGGTGCGCCTTGGTACCGCTCTCTCTCCCTCTTTTCAGCAATACGAAGGTGTGCCCCAGGGTAGTGTTCTGAGCACTACTCTTTTTCTTGTTGCCCTCAATGGTCTTCTTTCCTCTCTTCCTTCTGGTGTCTTCTCCGCTCTCTATGTCGATGATCTTACCCTTTGTTGTCAGGGTGATGATTCGCCTCTCCTTCAACGCCGGCTTCAACTTGCAATTGATGCCGTGTCGTCTTGGGCCACAGGTCATGGCTTCAAGTTCTCTACTTCTAAGACTTGTGCCATGACTTTTACGCGGAAACGGGTTGTTCTTCGTCCCTCTTTGTCGCTTTATGGTCATCCCCTTGAATACAAAGATTCCGCGAAGCTTTTGGGGTTATTCCTTGACACTCGTTTGTCTTGGTCTCCCCATATCTCTTACCTCCGTGTTGAGTGCTCTAAGGCCCTTACCCTCCTTCGGGTCTTGTCCCATACTTCTTGGGGGGCAGATAGGCGCACTCTCCTTGCTTTACATTCCTCTCTCGTCCTGTCTAAGCTCGATTATGGTTGCCCTGCTTACTCGTCTGCTTCTCCTTCTACTCTTCGCCGTCTTGATGCTTTGCACCATACTGGGTTGCGCCTCAGTTCTGGTGCCTTTCGTTCGACTCCCATCCTTAGCTTGTATGTTGACACTGGCTTCCTGTCTCTCCAGGACCGCCGTGATCGCTACTGTCTTCGCTATCTTGCGCGGTCCTTGCAACATCCTTCCTCTCGCCTCTGTCGTGCTTTAACTTTTACCCCTCCTGCGGTTCCTGTTCCTCTTCACCACCTCCCTCTTTCTGTCCGGTTATCTCGCCTACAGGATTCTCTCTCCGTTCATATTTCTGATGTTTCTCCTCGTGTTGTTCCTTCTTTGCCCCCGTGGAGGATCCCTCTTCCGCGGTTTTGTACTTCCTTGACCCGTATCACTAAAGCTTTTACCCCTCCTGCGGTTCTAAAACGCCTTTTCCTCGAGCACTTTTCTTCTCACTCCCGCTCCGTTTCTGTCTTCACCGATGGGTCTAAGTCAGCGGACGGTGTTGGCTACTCTGTTGTTTTTCCTGATCGCACTTATATGTGTCGCTTGCCTCCGGAGACTAGCATCTTTACAGCAGAACTTTATGCTATTCTCTATGCTCTTCGTCTCCTGCTTTCTCGTTGTCAGTCCTCCTTTGTGGTTGTTGTTGACTCTCGTAGTGCCCTCATGGCTCTCGGGTCCTTTAATCCGGTTCATCCAGTAGTTGTCGAGATCCAGCATTGGCTGTTTCTCGTTCACAGTAAATTTAAGTCGGTTGAGTTTTGTTGGGTTCCCAGCCATATTGGTGTGTCTTTAAATGAGCGTGCGGATGCTGCCGCTAAGGAAGCTGTCCGCTCTTGTCCCATCTCTCGTAAAGGCATTCCGTATTCCGACTTTTACCCAGTTATCCATTCCTCAGTTCTTACCCGTTGGCAGGCTTCTTGGTTGTCTGTTACTGGTAACAAGCTACGTACTCTTAAATGTTGTGTTTCCTCGTGGCCGTCCTCCTTCCACCGTAACCGGCGGTGGGAAACAGCTCTGGCGAGGTTGCGTATTGGCCATACTCGCTTAACCCATGGTCACTTGATGGAGCGCCGCCCTGCTCCTTATTGTCCTAGTTGCATTGTCCCTCTTACGGTCGTGCATGTCCTTCTTGAATGTCCTGACTTCCAGGACGAGCGTGTGTCTTGCTTTCCGACCGCCCCTCGCGGTCACCTGTCCCTCGATAGAATTCTTGGTGACTCGGATACTTTTGATATCGTTCGCCTTATGCGTTTTTGTTCTCGTATTGGCATCCTTGGTGATATTTAGCGCCCTCTGATTATTTTGCGTATTTGATGGTGCTACATAGCCTTCCCGGTTTGGTGCCTTCTTTTGATAATTACTTACTTACTTACGCAGGAATTTACGAAACCTGTATATATCATTTCTCAATTATGGCTTTTTTTTACATTAAAATTTTTTCGAGGTTTAATATATGTAAGCAAAGTCACCGTAATTGAGGAAAGATGTAACGGTTTCGTAAGTTGGTGCGCAAATGCTTGATGACTCCTGACCCTGGTGAGCTGGTCTGTGTGGTCACTACTTGATATATTAATCCGTTTTTTTGTATAATGTCAGGCCTGACATTATACAAAAAAACGGATTAATATATCAAGAAGTGACCACACAGGACAGCTCACCGGGATCAGGAGTCATCAAGCATTTACGCACCAACTTACGAAACCGTTACATCTTTCCTCAATTACGGTGACTTTTGTACAGCATTAACCTTTTATGGAGCGTTTGCCCTGGCCTTTAATGACCTTAAACACTTAAAATCACAGTTAAATCACGTTGATTTAAATCATTAAATCACAGTTTATTCTTTAATTTTTTAATATGGAATCAATTTGTTACCATGTGATGTATTTCTAGGTGTTGGTATGATCTGAGACGCCCGAACTGAGGGCGTCTCAGATCATCCAAGTGGTCAATATAGGTCCTCAAACACTATGACCCAAGTGTGTGTGATATATTCCAGAACTAATGTCATCACCAACACTGTATATGATGAGTAACAAATGCTAATGGAACACTCCCAACTTCATCTCTATGCTATAAACCACAAGTAACTTATTTTAAATACATTATTTTATTATTATTAACGTCTCTATTGAGAAAAATAATTTACAAATTTGCCTTATCTGAGTAATTCAGTAAGGTCTTATAAACATAACAAAATCCAAGACTAACACATCTGGGAAGGATTTATACAAAGACAATCTCTCTAGGACTTGCTGGCGGTAGTGAGACATTAAACTTAAAAGTTATTAGTAGATTAATCCAATATATTACATTTTCTAAACTAGTGGACCATTGACTACTATAGTGCCACCATACTGAACAGGACCATGGACCACTAGTGCCACCACACGGAACAGAACCATGGATCACTAGTGCCACCACACGGAACAGGACCATGGACCACTAGTGCCACCACACGGAACAGAACCATGGACCACTAGTGCCACCACACGGAACAGGACCATGGACCACTAGTGCCACCACACGGAACAGGACCATGGACCACTAGTGCCACCACACGGAACAGGACCATGGACCACTAGTGCCACCACACGGAACAGGACCATGGACCACTAGTGCCACCACACGGAACAGAACCATGGACCACTAGTGCCACCACACGGAACAGGACCATGGATCACTAGTGCCACCACACGGAACAGGACCATGGACCACTAGTGCCACCACACGGAACAGGACCATGGATCACTAGTGCCACCACACGGAACAGAACCATGGACCACTAGTGCCACCACACGGAACAGGACCATGGATCACTAGTGCCACCACACGGAACAGGACCATGGACCACTAGTGCCACCACACGGAACAGGACCATGGACCACTAGTGCCACCACACGGAACAGAACCATGGACCACTAGTGCCACCACACGGAACAGAACCATGGACCACTAGTGCCACCACACGGAACAGAACCATGGACCACTAATGTCCCAACAATGGTGTTTCACTTGCTCCCTCCTATACTGTTTGCGCGAGGCTGGTGCTCATACAGACAGCGCCACCGAGTGCTGGACACAAATTATTATTCCAGTTGTATAATTTAAACACAAAAGTATTATCCACTGCGTACTCACCTAGTTGAGCTTGCAGGGTCGGGCGTCTGGTCTAATTCAGCCCTGCTTTTCGACCATCATTATTTCAATGCAGTGACTTTTTTTTCACTCATTAAAACTGTTTACCGGATTGTCTTCGACAGCTTAATCACCTAGTTCGTTCCACTTATTTTCGACTCTTAGACTGACAAGTTCCTTCAGGCATCCCTGTGACTCATTTGTGTTTCCAATTATATGTTTTCTCGTTCACCTGTTCCTTAATTTGTACATTGCTTCCATATTTATTTTGTCAATCTTCCCTTAGTGTGTGTGTGTGTGCGTGTGTGTGTGTGTGCGTGTGTGTGTGTGTGTGTGTGTGTGTGTGTGTGTGTGTGTGTGTGCGTGCGTGTGTGTGTGTGTGTGTGTGTGTGTGTGTGTGTGTGTGTGTGTGTGAGAGAGTGTGGTGCAGGACCGAGCTGTTAGCTCTTGGACTCCGCCTTTCTAACCGTCTGTTGTCTTATGTCCTGACTAAAGCTATACTTCCTATATCATATCTTCTACACATTTCTATCTCTCTCTCGCACGCACACATCTCCAGGATGCTGGCCGTAGCAGTTGTCTAACTCTCAGGTATTTATTTACTGCTAGGTGAACAGAGGAATCAGGTGAAACAAACTTTGCCAGTTTCTGCCTCGACTGTAAATCTAACCCGGGTCGTTATGACTACTACCCTAGAGTGCTGTGTGTGTGTTTGTACTCACCTAGTTATACAAACTTGGTTGTGCTTGCGGGGGTTGAGCTTCGGCTTTTTGGTCCCGCCTCTCAACTGTCAATCTACTGCTGTACAGATTACTGAGCTTCTTGAGCTCTATCATATCAACATAGCCAACACCACATCACTTCCTAATGCATTCCATTTACTAACTACTCTGACAGTGACAAAGTTCTTTCTAATGTCCCTGTGGCTTATTTGGATACTCGACTCCCACCTGTGTCCCCTTGTGCGTGTACCACCAGTGTTTAATAATCCATCCTTATCTACCCTGTCAGTTCATCTGAGAATTTTGCATGTGGTGACCATGTCTCCCCCAAGCTCTTCTGTCTTCCAGCGACGTGAATTGCAATTCACTCAGCCTTTCTTCGTAACTCATGCCTCTTAGTGCCGGGACTAGTCTAGTGGCGTAACTCTGACCGTTCTCCAGCTTCATCTTGAGCTTGCCAAGGTACGGACTCCATGCTGGGGCCATCTTGTAGCCTCATACTATCTTCCTCAGTCTTGATCCTCATACTATCTTCCTCAGTCTTGATCCTCATACTATCTTCCTCAGTCTTGATCCTCATACTATCTTCTTCAGTCTTGATCCTCATACTATCTTCCTCAGTCTTGATCCTCATACTATCTTCCTCAGTCTTGATCCTCCTCATCATTTGTGTGCACGTGCGCGCGCTCGCACGCTATAATTACACTCAAAATAATCATAAAGCTAAACAAGTGTGTTCTACCTGTACGTGTTTCCCCTCCGGCATTACCGTAATTGTCCTCACATTAACACTTCTCTAAGTATTACCTTCACTCACCTGGGGCCCCACGAATTGGTTTGAGGGGGACGGGGCTCCGGGACCTGGGTGTGGGGGGTAATCTTGAGGTTATCTTGAGATGATTTCGGGGCTTTTAGTGTCCCTGCGGCCCGGTCCTCGACCAGGCCTCCACCCCCAGGAAGCAGCCCGTGACAGCTGACTAACACCCAGGTACCTATTTTACTGCTAGGTAACATGGGGCATAGGGTGAAAGAAACTCTGCCCATTGTTTCTCTCCGGCGCCTGGGATCGAACCCAGGACCACAGGATCACAAGTTCAGCGTGTTGTCCGCTCGGCCGACCGACTCCCTCTGGAACCGGTCGACTCTGGGACCTTGAGGCTCTGGGGCCAGGGTGTGGGGGCTCTGGGGCCAGGGTGTGGGGGGCTCTGGGGCCAGGGTGTGGGAGCTCTTGGGGCTAGGGTGTGGGGGCTCTGGGGCCAGGGTGTGGGGGGCTCTGGGGCCAGGGTGTAGGGGCTCTGGGGCCAGGGTGTGGGGGGGCTCTGGGGCCAGGGTGTGGGGGGGCTCTGGGGCCAGGGTGTGGGGGGGCTCTGGGGCCAGAATGTGGGCGCTCTGGGGCCAGGGTGTGGAGGCTCTGGGGCCAGGGTGTGGGGGCTCTGGGGCCAGGGTGTGGTTGCTCTGGGGCCAGGGTGTGAAGACTCTGGGGCCAGGGTGTGGAGGCTCTGGGGCCAGGGTGTGGGGGCTCTGGAGCCAGGGTGTTGGGGCTCTGGGGCCAGGATGTGGGGGGGCTCTGCGGCCAGGGTGTGAGGGGCTCTGGGGCCAGGATGTGGGGGGGCTCTGCGGCCAGGGTGTGAGGGGCTCTGGGGCCAGGGTGTGGGGGCTCTGGGGCCAGGGTGTGGGGGCTCTGGGGCCAGGGTGTGGGGACTCCGGGGCCAGGGTGTGGGGGCTCTGGGGCCAGGGTGTGGGGGCTCCGGGTCCAGGGTGTGGGGGCTCTGGGGCCAGGGTATGGGAGCTCTGGGGCCAGGGTGTTGGGGCTCCGGGGCCAGGGTGTGGGGGCTCCGGGGCCAGGGTGTGGGGGCTCTGGGGCCAGGGTGTGGAGGCTCTGGGGCCAGGGTGTGGGGGGCTCTGGGGCCAGGGTGTAGGGGCTCTGGGGCCAGGGTGTGGGGGGCTCTGGGGCCAGGGTGTGGGGGCTCCGGGGCCAGGGTGTGGGGGCTCTGGGGGCCAGGTTGTAGGGGCTCTGGGGCCAGGGTGTGGGGGGCTCTGGGGCCAGGGTGTGGGGGCTCCGGGGCTAGGGTGTGGGGGCTCTGGAGCCAGGGTGTGGGGGCTCTGGGGCCAGGGTGTGGGGGCTCTGGTGCCAGGGTGTGGGGGGCTCTGGGGCCAGGGTGTGGGGGGCTCTGGGGCCAGGGTGTGGAGGCTCTGGGGTCAGGGTGTGGGGGGGCTCTGGGGCCAGGGTGTGGGGGGCTCTGGGGCCAGGGTGTGCGGGCTCTGGGGCCAGGGTGTGGGGGGGGGGCTCTGGGGCCAGAGTGTGGGATCTCCGGGGCCTGAGGCTGGCACTGGTGCCTGAGGCTGGCACTGGTGCCTGAAAGCTGGCACTGGTACCTGAAAGCTGGCACTGGTGCCTGAGGCTAGCACTGGTGCCTGAGGCTGGCACTGGTGCCTGAGGCTGGCACTGGTGCCTGAAAGCTGGCACTGGTGCCTGAGGCTGGCACTGGTGCCTGAGGCTGGCACTGGTGCCTGAAAGCTGGCACTGGTACCTGAAAGCTGGCACTGGTGCCTGAAAGCTGGCACTGGTGCCTGAAAGCTGGCACTGGTGCTTGAAAGCTGGCACTGGTGCCTGAAAGCTGGCACTGGTGCCTGAGGCTGGCACTGGTGCCTGAGACTGGCACTGGTGCCTGAGGCTGGCACTGGTGCCTGAAAGCTGGCACTGGTGCCTGAAAGCTGGCACTGGTGCCTGAAAGCTGGCACTGGTGCCTGAAGGCTGGCACTGGTGCCTGAAGGCTGGCACTGGTGCCTGAAAGCTGGCACTGGTGCCTGAAAGCTGGCACTGGTGCCTGAAAGCTGGCACTGGTGCCTGAAAGCTGCCACTGGTGCCTGAGGCTGGCACTGGTGCCTGAGGGTAGCACTGGTGCCTGAAAGCTGGCACTGGTGCCTGAACGCTGGCACTGGTGCCTGAACGCTGGCACTGGTGCCTGAAAGCTGGCACTGGTGCCTGAGGGTGGCACTGGTGCCTGAAAGCTGGCACTGGTGCCTGAAAGCTGGCACTGGTGCCTGAGGCTGGCACTGGTGCCTGAGGCTGGCACTGGTGCTTGAAAGCTGGCACTGGTGCCTGAAAGCTGGCACTGGTGCCTGAGGCTGGCACTGGTACCTGAGGCTGGCTGAGGCTGGCACTGGTGCCTGAGAGTGGCACTGGTGCCTGAAAGCTGCCACTGGTGCCTGAGGCTGGCACTGGTGCCTGAGGCTGGCACTGGTGCCTGAAAGCTGGCACTGGTGCCTGAGGCTGGCACTGGTGCCTAAAAGCTGGCACTGGTGCCTGAAAGCTGGCACTGGTGCCTGAAAGCTGGCACTGGTGCCTAAAAGCTGGCACTGGTGCCTGAAAGCTGGCACTGGTGCCTGAAAGCTGGCACTGGTGCCTGAAAGCTGGCACTGGTGCCTGAAAGCTGGCACTGGTGTCTGAAAGCTGGCACTTGTGCCTGAAAGCTGACACTGGCGCCCGAAAGCTGGCACTGGCGCCTGAAAGCTGGCACTGGCGCCTGAAAGCTGGCACTGGCGCCTGAAAGCTGGCACTGGCGCCTGAAAGCTGGCACTGGCGCCTGAAAGCTGGCACTGGTGCCTGAAAGCTGGCACTGGTGCCTGAAAGCTGGCACTGGTGCCTGAGGGAGTTCCACATCGTCTAACTTTAGAGAAAACTTAAATTGGGTGTTTTATCATTGTTGGGGGGGAGGGAGGGGGGGGGGGGTAGCGATGCATATACAAGTTTTTCTCCAAAGTTTCATGTCACTTACTTATGGCCGAGCTTAATAATGGTATAACTTAGTGTAGAAAATATTCCTTGAATTTAGCTTAGGTTTCTATATTTTTAATAATTACTGGTTACCAAGCGGTGCCCGGGGAGCCTATCACTAACCCCCTCTCCCCCCTCCCTCCCTCTGCTTCCCTCCTACCTCTCCCATTTTCCCTCCTCTTCCTACCCTTCCCTTCCCTCTCCCTCGTCTGACCTCTGACCTCGAACTGATGTTTACGTGATATATAGGAATTTAGTTCATTGTTTTCGAATAAATAATGGAAATGCGAGGCTCAATTATTTTGCATTAACATATTTAGGTGGCGCTGTGTTCATGGAGCGACCCGGGTAGAGTGTGTGAAGGGTAGAGTGTGTGAAGGGTAGAGTGTGTGAAGGGTAGACTGTATGAAGGGTAGTGTGTGTGAAGGGTAGACTGTATGAAGGGTAGTGTGTGTGAAGGGTAGACTGTATGAAGGGTAGACTATGAAGGAGAGTACAACTCGTGACCCAGTTCCTGCTCACAGAGTTTGCAACTGGAGTGCTCAGGATTGGGAGATCCGTCACCTGCAGCCACCTGCTACAGGTAACGGTAACCCAACCTGATCCTGGCAACCACTGTGTCGCACAGTCTGGTGGACGTTTTGTGCTGCCCATAGATGCAGGTTTCAGATCTGAACAAGTCATAGCTTTTTATACTAGTGCTTTCAGGTCGTTGGGAGTCAGTAAGTTCTTTCCTATCAGACCTGAGTGTTTGTACCAATATAGTTTTGAAAGCTGAGATGGGGATACCTAGATCTAATTCAACTTCAGACTTGTTACACGCTAATTTGGCTGCAATGTCTGTCTCATTATGATGGGTTATATTTATGTGTGAAGGTATCCATACAAAGGAGATTCGAGACCCTTTACTCTGTGCATCAATTAGGTCATTTATAATTGGGAGTATGAGGTTCTTGCTGTCGATCTTCCAAGAGAAGTTTTCGATTGCTTGAAGAGCAGACTTTGAATCGCAGAATATTATTCCTCCTCCAATGTTTGTTAATGTACTGGTAGCTAGTTGTAGTTCTGCTTGTGTGGAGGTCAACCAGTTGTTTAACCTGACACTGACAGTCTTTGTGCAAATATTATTTCTATAAAACCTACATGCCGCTGCAGTCCGTCCAGTAGAAGACTGGACTGAGCCGTCGGTGTAGACACAGTGCTCGTGAGATCTTAAACTCTCGATGGAGGAGGCAATTGTTTCAAGAGTGACAGCTTTGAGTAGAGCAAGATTCTCATTATCTTTCTTGGTGACAGTTGTGTATGATACTTGAATGGTGGGGTACAGATAAAGAGGAATATCAGAGACAGGTAGATTGCACTTAAAAGGAATGTTAAGTTTAATGAGATTGTAAGCATTGTTTCTCAGCCAATTATCATAAAAGGAGTGAGTTGGTATGTCGGCACCAGTCAAAAGGGTGTTAACAGCACTAAATAATTTGTCTCTGAGCAATGCAGGAGATGTAGGATCTCTCATGACTTTAAGGACAGAAGGTAGTGTTAACTTGCATTATTCTCTCTAGTATGGTTGGAAACTTCAGTTCTTCCCTCATGTTGATGATTCTTGTGCATCTTGGGGCACCAAGAATTATCCTCATGGCCTCGTTCTGTACTACTTCAAGTTTGTCCAACACAGAGGAGGGGAAATTAATTAAGTGCAGAGCATTATAATCAACGAGAGATCTAACAAACATCATATAGAATAGTCTAGCATATTTAATATTGATACCAATATTCTTACCAGTAAGTGTTCTCAATGGTTTTAGTCTTTCTTTTAACCTACGGTGTAGATCATTTACAATGTCACTGTTAATACCAACTCCAAGGTATTTGTGCTGCCTACACGTTTCAATGTTCTGGCTGTTGACCTTGAAAGCTATAGGGACATGAGTTTTCTCTTTGGGATGGAGAACTCTGGATTTAGTTATAGAGATAACAAGACCACATTCAATGCTTTTAGCAGCGAATGAATCAAGTAGAGCTTGCAGTCTAGTTTGGGAATTTGCAACAATGCATATATCATCGGCATAACAAATGACGGCTTCGTCAGGTAGTGTAGGAATATCAATTGTTAATTTATGCATCAGAACATTGAACAGTGTGGGACTTAGCACTCCACCCTGGGGTGTACCCAACTCAAAGGGTGCACAGAGTTTACTTTTGACCCCCTTGAAAAGGACTGAGGCGGTTCTGTTACTCAGGTACCCCCTGAGCCATGTCAACAGTCTTCCCTTAACTCCAAAAGAGGCTAGCTGTTCTAGGATTATTTCTTTGTTTGCTGTATCAAAAGCAGTTTGGAGATCAATAAATGCCGCCTGAGAGTTTGGTCCCCCTCTGATAAAATACTCAGCAAAGCAAGTTTGTGTGCTTCTTCCAGGAAGGAAACCATACAGGTTAGGGGCAAGGTGGGGCTTGATTTGAAACATTAGTCTGTCGAGAATAATTCTCTCAAGAACTTTGCACATGCACGACGTTAGAGAAATGGGTCTAAATTTTTGTGAATTAGGCTTGGGTATGGGTATTATGAGTCCCTGTGTCCAGCGGTCAGGTAAAACACCCTGCCTTAGACTTTGATTAAACAATTCTAGCAAAGGGCTATTTGGCAGCTCAGCAAGTACTCTCATGGTGTTGTATGTGATGCCATCCTCTCCAGGAGAGGTAGCCTTACCTTTCTTGAGTGCATTTTTAATTTCAAAGGGGGTTATGCCATCAGGCCCTATTTCACTACAGGCAATTTCAATATTGAAGTTACGATTTATTTTAGTACTAGCCAGATAGTTTTGCACATCTAGGGGCAGGCTGCTTATACTAGCAGTGCTTGCATATTGCTGAAGCAGCATGTCGGCATAGTCTACAGGTGAATGGTGATCAAGTTGACGACTGCTAGGACGAGAAATCTTTTTAATTTTACTCCACATATGGGATGAGGATGTTGCATGATTGATGCCTTGCAGAAACTGTTCCCAGTGCTGGTTATACACCTGTTCCTTTAGCTCTCTAAACTCTCGGCTGGCTTTAAGAAATATGTTGAGAGTGTCAGCTGTTTTATGTGTTTTATACTGCTCAGCTAGGAATAGAACTTTTTTTTTTTTTTTTTTTTTTTTAACATATTAGGTACATCTGCATTAGTGCAGCTACCCTAGACTATATGAAGTGGAGTACAGTGTGTCAAAAAGAAGCTAACTAGGTGATGCTAAAAAATCCCCATCACACAGGATGGTTAGTCATACAGAGGCATGTGATAAGCGGTCTGCACTGGCAGACTCCGGATGCATTTTGAGAATATCAACACCACAAGATTGAATAAGATAGCAGTGGTAATACAAGTCCCCATCTCGCAGGATGGTTAGTCATACAGGGCCATGTGTTTAATAACCTGCACTGGCAAATTTTGGGTATACTGTGAAGATATCTTCAAGAGTACGAGAGTGAATAAAGTAATTGCAAAGCTCCAGGTACCTCATGCCAACTGGTCTGAAAGGTCTAATAACTGGGCATTCAGTGATGTAGTGCGGGAGATCGTGCCGTAGTTCCTGCTCACAGAGTTTGCAACTGGAGTGCTCAGGATTGGGAGACCCGTCACCTGCAGCCACCTGCCACAGGTAACGGTAACCCAACCTGATCCTTGCAAATACTGTGAGAACTCTGTCAGTAAACATCAAAATTCTACGGGAAAATATATCCGTGATTTAATTTCAGACATAATATGATCAGGTAACAACCACGTTGTTGTTGTTACCTGAATAACCCCAAACACCTGTCTCCGTAGTGTCGCCTGCACACCTGTCTCTGTAGTGTCGCCTGCACACCTGTCTCTGTAGTGTCGCCTGCACACCTGTCTCTGTAGTGTCGCCTGCACATCTGTCTCTGTAGTGTCGCCTGCACACCTGTCTCTGTAGTGTCGTCCTGCACACCTGTCTCTGTAGTGTCGCCTGCACACCTGTCTCTGTAGTGTCGCCTGCACACCTGTCTCTGTAGTGTCGCCTGCACACCTGTCTCTGTAGTGTCGTCTGCACACCTGTCTCTGTAGTGTCGTCTGCACACCTGTCTCTGTAGTGTCGTCCTGCACACCTGTCTCTGTAGTGTCGTCCTGCACACCTGTCTCTGTAGTGTCGCCTGCACACCTGTCTCTGTGATGTTCCCTGCACACACCTGCTTCTTGTGTCCCCTTACACCACCCGGAACCCTTAACCCAGGGCTTTGGTGAGGGGGAAAATATCTTGTGACAGATGTGACAGTCCCCTTTGTTGTCCCCTCACACCCCTCACACTTTTGTCTTCCTCCCCACTCCTTCATCCTACCCTCTAATCCTTTCCCCTTGTGTCCTCTTCTCCCCCCCCCCTCGTACCACTATACTTCCCTTTTCCCCTCACACTCTTCTCTGACCTTCCCCATATCTCTCTTTCCTTAAGACCTCTACCCCTTCTCTCCACCATCTCCCCTCTACCCCTCTACCCCATCACCTTCCCTATCATCCTTGCCCACTGCCCACCCTGGGACCACTAGTCCTGCCCACCACCATGCAGGGTGGGAGGGAGGGAGGAAGGGTGGCAGGCAGGCAGGCAGGTAGGCAGGCAGGCAGGTAAGGAGGCAGGCAGGCAGGCAGGCAGGCAGGCAGGCAGGCAGGCAGGCAGGCAGGCAGGCAGGCAGGCAGGTAAGGAGGCAGGCAGGCAGGCAGGCAGGCAGGCAGGCAGGCAAGCAGGCAGGCAGGCAGGCAGGCAGGCAGGCAGGCAGGCAGGCAGGCAGGTAGGCAGGCAGGCTGTAAGACAGTCAATTTGTCTATCTTTTATTACATATTTCTGTATAATTTCGTCAGCAGGTTGAACCAGGCGGCAGTATAATAGTCTGCGACTTCGTTTGTATTTAGAGCGGTAGTTTAATGCTCTATATAGGCCGTATGGCTCGATTTGTGACGTCTAGTTCCTCTGTAGACCTCATGGTGACATGTGTCTATGTTGACCAGACCACACACTAAAAGGTGAAGGGACGACGACGTTTCGGTCCGTCCTGGACGGACCGAATCGACTTGAGAATGGTTCAGGACGGTCCGAAACGTCGTCGTCCCTTCACCTTCTAGTGTGTGGTCTGGTCAACATAATTTAGCCACGTTATTGTGACTCATCGCCTGCACATGTGTCTAGTCTAATAATAGGTAGATAAAGGCTTATTTTTGTCAGTAGTCACTTGTAGTGATGACGGTGGTAAATATTAGCGCAAGGCCCCGTCTTTTTTTTTTTTTTTTTATTAAGTTATGAGGTACATCTGCATTAGTGCAGCTACCCTAGACTATATGAAGTGGAGTACAGTGTGTCAAAAAAGCTAACTAGGTGATGCTATAAAATCCCCATCACACAGGATGGTTAGTCATACAGAGGCATGTGATAAGCGGTCTGCACTGGCAGACTCCGGATGCATTTCGAGGATATCAACAACACAAGATTGAATAAGGTAGCAGTGGTAATACAAGTCCCCATCTCGCAGGATGGTTAGTCATACAGAGCCATGTGTTTAATAGCCTGCACTGGCAAATTTTGGGTATACTGTGAGGATATCTTCAAGAATACGAGAGTGAATAAAGTAATTGCAAAGCTCCAGGTACCTCATGCCAACTGGTCTGAAAGGTCTAATAACTGGGCATTCAGTGATGTAGTGCGGGAGATCATGCCGTAGTTCCTGCTCACAGAGTTTGCAACTGGAGTGCTCAGGATTGGGAAACCCGTCACCTGCAGCCACCTGCCACAGGTAACGGTAACCCAACCTGATCCTTGCAACCACTGTGTCGCACAGTCTAGTGGACGTTTTGTGCTGTCCATAGATGTAGGTTTCAGATCTGAACAAATCATAGCTTTTTATACTAGTACTTTCAGGTCGTTGGGAGTCAGTAAGTTCTTTCCTATCAGATCTGAATGTTTGGACCAATACAGTTTTGACAGCAGAGATGGGGATACCTAGATCTAATTCAACTTCAAACTTGTTACACGCTAATTTGGCTGCAATGTCTGTCTCATTATGATGGGTTATATTTATGTGTGAAGGTATCCATACAAAGGAGATTCGAGACCCTTTACTCTGTGCATCAATTAGGTCATTTATAATTGGGAGTATTAGGTTCTTGCTGTCGATCTTCCAAGAGAAGTTTTCGATTGCTTGAAGAGCAGACTTTGAATCGCAGAATATTATTCCTCCTCCAATATTTTTTAATGTGCTGGTTGCTAAATGTAATGCTGCTAGTTCTGCTTGTGTGGAGGTCAGCCAGTTGTTTAACCTGACACTGACAGACTTTGTGCAGATATTATTTCTATAAAACCTACATGCCGCTGCAGTCCGTCCAGTAGAAGACTGGACTGAGCCGTCGGTGTAGACACAGTGCTCGTGAGATCTTAAACTCTCGATGGAGGAGGCAATTGTTTCAAGAGTGACAGCTTTGAGAAGAGCAAGATTCTCATCATCTTTCTTGGTGACAGGTGTGTATGATACTTGAATGGTGGGGTACAGATAAAGAGGAATATCAGAGACAGGTAGATTGCACTTAAAAGGAATGTTAAGTTTAATGAGATTGTAAGCATTGTTTCTCAGCCAATTATCATAAAAGGAGTGAGTTGGTATGTCGGCACCAGTCAAAAGGGTGTTAACAGCACTAAATAATTTGTCTCTGAGCAATGCAGGAGATGTAGGATCTCTCATGACTTTAAGACAGAAGGTAGTGTTAACTTGCATTATTCTCTCTAGTATGGTTGGAAACTTCAGTTCTTCCCTCATGTTGATGATTCTTGTGCATCTTGGGGCACCAAGAATTATCCTCATGGCCTCATTCTGTACTACTTCAAGTTTGTCCAACACAGAGGAAGGCCCCGTCGCCTGCTCCTGGACTAGCGGCACCTGCGGCGGATGAACTCCACCTTTCAGTATCATCATGAAAATATGTTTGTCTAAACCAAGCTGAGGCGCCAGAAAGGTGGGATTATTTGCGTCCTCGTGAGTCATTAGAGATCATTGTCGTCCTCGTCGATCTTGATCAGGTCGTCCCGAGGTCGTCCTCAACTTCTTCCAGCCCATCCTCCAATAATGATCCTATTTATTGTCACTGATCAAACGTACAAAAATGGACCGTTGGAGCCAAGAGAAGTTCACGTTTTGTATTAATTAGCCTGTCGAAGCAATTCTAGGCCTAATATACGCCTATCTCAGGCCTAATTGAGGACCTAGAATTAGAGAGGCCTAGGAATGTTTTAAGTTTGTATTTTGGCTTTTTCTGCCTCCTCCACAAAATTAATAGTACAAAACATGTACTATTAAGAGTACATGTAATAGTTCCGCAACCGTACATTTTTGTACGTACGACTGAATAGTTGCTATGAGTTGAGTAGCTAAATGAACCGTGGGCATCAGTCCTGAACCTCAAAATGTGACCCCCACCGCCCACAGTGTGGGTTTGGACGCCCCCACCGCCCACAGTGTGGGTTTGGACGCCCCCCACCACCCACAGTGTGGGTTTGGACGCCCCCCACCACCCACAGTGTGGGTTTGGACGCCCCCACCGCCCACAGTGTGGGTTTGGACGCCCCCACCGCCCACAGTGTGGGTTTGGACGCCCCCCACCACCCACAGTGTGGGTTTGGACGCCCCCACCACCCACAGTGTGGGTTTGGACGCCCCCACCGCCCACAGTGTGGGTTTGGACGCCCCCCACCACCCACAGTGTGGGTTTGGACGCCCCCACCGCCCACAGTGTGGGTTTGGAAGACCATATATATATATATATATATATATATATATATATATATATATATATATATATATATATATATATATATATATATATATATATTTATATATATATACATATACATACATATATATTTATTTAGATCAGTAGTTGCCCCAATGTATCGTATACTGATGTTCTATTGTTTATATGTTATTGTATTGTAGTACTGAATATAATGTTGTTGTATTTCATAGTGTAGTGTTGTATTGTCGAGTTGTATTACCATGTTGTGGTGTAGAGTGCAATTGTATTATATAATGTTGTCTTCCGTTGTACTAAGCTGTTGTCATGCTTCGTGTAATTTTGTAATGTATTATACAGCATGGCAGACAATTTTGTAATGTATTATACAGCATGGCAGACACTTTTGTAATGTATTATACAGCATGGCAGACACTTTTGTAATGTATTATACAGCATGGCAGACAATTTTGTAATGTATTATACAGCATGGCAGACAATTTTGTAATGTATTATACAGCATGGCAGACAATTTTGTAATGTATTATACAGCATCGTATTTACTAATGCTGAACTGTAATAGTTTCCCTATTTTTGTAGGAAAAAATAGTTTCCCTATTTATGTAGAGCTGTGTTGTAGATAGATAACCCTGTGCTTTCCTCAGGACGTTAATGGGGTTTTATTCCGTGGGGCGGGGGGGGGGGGAGCTGTTGTATTTCTGGCTCAGTAATTTGTTAATGGAGCTCAAATTGTTCCAGGTAGTTAGGAGCTCTTGCGGTAGATTGCCACGAAGACGATGACGAAATTGTTTGAAATTTTCCCTGATCGCTGAAATATGTTAGGGAGAGATTGTTGTAAATTGTCGAGATGGTTGTAAATGCGTTTGTTTGCGTGTGGGTCAGACCTTCTGTTTGCCTGTGGGTCAGACCTTCTGTTTGGGTGTTGGTCAGACCTTCTGTTTGCGTGTGGGTCAGGCCTTCTGTTTGCGTGTGGGTCAGACCTTCTGTTTGCGTGTGGGTCAGACATTCTGTTTGTGTGTGGGTCAGACCTTCTGTTTGCGTGTGGGTCAGACCTTCTGTTTGCGTGTGGGTCAGACCTTCTGTTTGCGTGTTGGTCAGACCTTCTGTTTGCGTGTGGGTCAGACCTTCTGTTTGTGTGTGGGTCAGACCTTCTGTTTGTGTGTGGGTCAGACCTTCTGTTTGCGTGTGGGTCAGACCTTCTGTTTGCGTGTGGGTCAGGCCTTCTGTTTATCATGTTTATCAGTAAGCCTGTCCCTTTGCTTCATATATTAGTTTTCTATCCCGTCTATTTGTCTCTCCAATCTTCATATATTTTCCCCTCTCCATGCGTATCCACTCTCTCTCTCTCTCTCTCTCTCTCTCTCTCTCTCTCTCTCTCTCTCTCTCTCTCTCTCTCTCTCTCTCTCTCTCTCTCTCTCTCTCTCTCTCTCTCTTTCTCAGTCTTTCCTGTAGACATATATTATTAAATATGACCGAAAAAGTAAGATTTTTTTATTCTGTAAGTGTTAGAATTATTAATCTTACTTTTTCGGTCATATTTAATAACATATAATATATATATATATATATATATATATATATATATATATATATATATATATATATATATATATATATATATATATATATATATATATACTTCCCCTTCACGTGGAAATTATGTGACAGGTAGGGGGAGCCGGTGGCTGAACGAACAGAACACTGGACGCGTGATCCTGTGGTCCCGGGTTCGATCCCGGGCGCCGGCGAGAAACAATGGGCGGAGTTTCTTTTCACCTTGATGCTCCTGTTACCTAGCAGTTAATAGGTACCTGGGAGTTAGTCAGCTGTCACAGGCTGCTTCCTGTATGTGGAGGCCTGGTCAAGGACCGGGTCGCCGGGACACTAAGCCCCGAAATTATCTCAAGATAACCTCAAGATAACCCAGCGGCTGCAGTGCCTCGAATGTTTGATCGATTCTACACGGGGAGAAGGTTATCTTGAGATGATTTCGGGGCTTTTTAGTGTCCCCGCGGCCCGGTCCTCGACCAGGCCTCCACCCCCAGGAAGCAGCCCGTGACAGCTGACTAACACCCAGGTACCTATTTTACTGCTAGGTAACAGGGGCATAGGGTGAAAGAAACTCTGCCCATTGTTTCTCGCCGGCGCCTGGGATCGAACCCAGGACCACAGGATCACAAGTCCAGCGTGCTGTCCGCTCGGCCGACCGGCTCCCGTATAACATAACCCCAGATATCGGAGACCAACATCACCAGGATAACACCTGCCAAACTGACAAATATTCGGTTAGCACTGAGGTCTGTAGACAAGAAAGCCTTGACAGCCCTTCAAGTGTGGGACCCGACCTCCAGTGTACAGGAAACTGGGCCTCATTACGCTGAAGGGCCACGGGAGTAGGGGCGCGACACCAACTTTCAGCAGTCTAATGGGATTGGTCAAAATGGACAAAGAAGCAAAAGTTCAAAATGGGTAATAGCGGAAAGAGAGATGGGGGAGGGGGGGGGGGGGCAGCGGTGAAAATTGTAGACGCAAATGAGTCAGGAATGTCAGGGAGGTTATCTTGGAGAGTTGTAAGATGATGAGTGTGTTAATAGTTCACTTGAGACAGTTAAGTAAGTCCCAGCTGTGTCTGGGTACAAGTGACAGGATGAACAACCCAGCGGGTTTTCTTCCTATTGGGGAGTGTTGTACATGCTGCTATGGTGGTGTGTCCACTCACAGGATGAGTGGCGCTGCCCAATACTGTCACTATGGCGGTGTGTCCACTCACAGGATGAGTGGCGCTGCCCAATACTGTCACTATGGCGGTGTGTCCACTCACAGGATGAGTGGCGCTGCCCAATACTATCACTATGGCGGTGTGTCCACTCACAGGATGAGTGACGCTGTCCAATACTGTCACTATGGCGGTGTGTCCATTCACAGGATGAGTGACGCTGTCCAATACTGTCACTATGGCGGTGTGTCCATTCACAGGATGAGTGACGCTGCCCAATACTGTCACTATGGCGGTGTGTCCACTCACAGGATGAGTGATGCTGCCCAATACTGTCACTATGGCGGTGTGTCCACTCACAGGATGAGTGGCGCTGCCCAATACTGTCACTATGGCGGTGTGTCCACTCACAAGATGAGTGGCGCTGCCCAATACTGTCACTATGGCGGTGTGTCCACTCACAAGATGAGTGGCGCTGCCCAATACTGTCACTATGGCGGTGTGTCCACTCACAGGATGAGTGGCGCTGCCCAATACTGTCACTATGGCGGTGTGTCCACTCACAAGATGAGTGGCGCTGCCCAATACTGTCACTATGGCGGTGTGTCCACTCACAAGATGAGTGGCGCTGCCCAATACTGTCACTATGGCGGTGTGACCACTCACAGGATGAGTGGCGCTGCCCAATACTGTCACTATGGCGGTGTGTCCACTCACAAGATGAGTGGCGCTGCCCAATACTGTCACTATGGCGGTGTGTCCACTCACATTATGAGTGGCGCTGCCCAATACTGTCACTATGGCGGTGTGACCACTCACAGGATGAGTGGCGCTGCCCAATACTGTCACTATGGCGGTGTGTCCACTCACAGGATGAGTGGCGCTGCCCAATACTGTCACTATGGCGGTGTGTCCACTCACAGGATGAGTGGCGCTGCCCAATACTGTCACTATGGCGGTGTGTCCACTCACAGGATGAGTGGCGCTGCCCAATACTATCACTATGGCGGTATGTCCACTCACAGGATGAGTGACGCTGCCCAATAAACTCGCCCCTCGGGGCAAAATTTAAGTTTAAATTTTAAAATTATAGTTGATGAGGCGGCCTCTCATTCAGAGCGGCGGTGGTGAGGATGATGAGTGACGTGTATCAAGTCATTGTTTTAACCACTCGATGCTTGGAAAGACGGGGCTTAGGAGCTGAAGGAATAATCTGCATGTACATCTAGGTAACATCTCGGTAACACACACACACACACACACACACACACACACACACACACACACACACACACACACACACACACACACACACACACACACATACACACATACACACACACACACACACACACACACACACACACACACACACACACTCTCTCTTTTGTTACATTGACTTTCTTAGATGATTTCCTGCGAGCGACGGTAGTGGTCCGATATCGTATATTCGTCTAGGAATATTGGAAGTATTGGTTCCGAAAACGTGTCCGGATAAGTGGTATGATATCGGACATCCGAGCATGGCCGGTCCTTGTGAACACCAGGGCCCGTCCAGAATATTTTTGCAATGACTGAATATAAAGGTCATGCATTTGGGGATAAAAAAAAAAA
Source organism: Procambarus clarkii (assembly GCF_040958095.1). Lineage (NCBI taxonomy): Eukaryota > Metazoa > Arthropoda > Malacostraca > Decapoda > Cambaridae > Procambarus > Procambarus clarkii. The sequence continues at coordinate 7,221,645 of NC_091177.1, forward strand.
CTGCAAGTTTTTATTTTTTGCTAATAAAAGCTCTGATGTTTTTTTTGTCATTGTTCTGTAATTATTTTGTAGTAATTTTGTGGTTTTTGTCGCTGATATTTTACTCGTTCGGGTTTTTTTTTTGGGTGTTAACAGAGTTTTTGTTAGAACATTTTAGCTTTTGGCATTGTTTTTGTTTACTGTTGTTTATGTTGGCGCTCGGCCACTGTGTTCTGTTGTTTATGCTGGCGCTCGGCCACTGTGTTCTGTTGTTTATGCTGGCGCTCGGCCACTGTGTTCTGTTGTTTATGCTGGCGCTCGGCCACTGTGTTCTGTTGTTTATGGTGGCGCTCGGCCACTGTGTTCTGTTGTTTATGCTGGCGCTCGGCCACTGTGTCTGTTGTTTATGCTGGCGCTCGGCCACTGTGTTGTTGTTTATGCTGGCGCTCGGCCACTGTGTTGTTGTTTATGCTGGCGCTCGGCCACTGTGTTCTGTTGTTTATGCTGGCGCTCGGCCACTGTGTTCTGTTGTTTATGCTGGCGCTCGGCCACTGTGTTCTGTTGTTTATGCTGGTGCTCGGCCACTGTGTTCTGTTGTTTATGCTAGCGCTCGGCCACTGTGTTCTGTTGTTTATGCTGGCGCTCGGCCCCTTAACCATGACCCCAAAGTAAGGCATAAAGTGAACACTCAATGATAATAAACATTAAATATCAAAACTCATAGAAAATCCAGAGAAATCGCTGGAGAAACTGTCAAATAAGAGATATAATGGAGATGTGACCAGCGGGCAGGAAGGACACTCCTCCTGGCAAGAACTAACCAACCTTGTCAACATGAAATTGGTTAGTTAGCGCCGTCCAGGAGACTGGAGAGTGAGGGAGCGAGACGTCTCAGTCTCTCCCACGGCACGTAGAGATGTCTTTAGTCCCTCCCACGACCCGTAGAGACGCCTCGGTCTCTACCACGACCCGTAGAGACACCTCAGTCTCTCCCACGACCCGTAGAGACGCCTCAGTCTCTCCCACGACCCGTAGAGACGCCTCAGTCTCTCCCACGACCCGTAGAGACGCCTCAGTCTCTCCCACGACCCGTAGAGACGCCTCAGTCCCTCCCACGACCCGTAGAGACGCCTCAGTCTCTCCCACGACCCGTAGAGACGCCTCAGTCTCTCCCACGACCCGTAGAGACGCCTCAGTCTCTCCCACGACCCGTAGAGACGCCTCAGTCTCTCCCACGACCCGTAGAGACGCCTCAGTCTCTCCCACGACCCGTAGAGACACCTCAGTCTCTCCCACGACCCGTAGAGACGCCTCAGTCTCTCCCACGACCCGTAGAGACGCCTCAGTCTCTCCCACGACCCGTAGAGACGCCTCAGTCTCTCCCACGACCCGTAAAGACACCTCAGTCTCTCCCACGACCCGTAGAGACACCTCAGTCTCTCCCACGACCCGTAGAGACGCCTCAGTCTCTCCCACGACCCGTAGAGACGCCTCAGTCTCTCCCACGACCCGTAGAGACGCCTCAGTCTCTCCCACGACCCATAGAGACGCCTCAGTCTCCCACGACCCGTAGAGACGCCTCAGTCTCCCACGACCCGTAGAGACGCCTCAGTCTCCCACGACCCGTAGAGACGCCTCAGTCTCCCACGACCCGTAGAGACGCCTCAGTCTCTCCCACGACCCGTAGAGACGCCTCAGTCTCTCCCACGACCCGTAGAGACGCCTCAGTCTCTCCCACTACCCGTAGAGACGCCTCAGTCTCTCCCACGACCCGTAGAGACGCCTCAGTCTCTCCCACGACCCGTAGAGACGCCTCAGTCTCCCACGACCCGTAGAGACGCCTCAGTCTCTCCCACGACCCGTAGAGACGCCTCAGTCTCTCCCACGACCCGTAGAGACGCCTCAGTCTCTCCCACGACCCGTAGAGACGCCTCAGTCTCTCCCACGACCCGTAGAGACGCCTCAGTTTCTCCCACGACCCGTAGAGACGCCTCCCGTCTCTCCCACGACCCGTAGAGACGCCTCAGTCTCTCCCACGACCCGTAGAGACGCCTCAGTCTCTCCCACGACCCGTAGAGACGCCTCAGTCTCTCCCACGACCCGTAGAGACGCCTCAGTCTCCCACGACCCGTAGAGACGCCTCCCGTCTCTCCCACGACCCGTAGAGACGCCTCAGTCTCTCCCACGACCCGTAGAGACGCCTCCCGTCTCTCCCACGACCCGTAGAGACGCCTCAGTCTCTCCCACGATCCGTAGAGACGCCTCAGTCTCTCCCACGACCCGTAGAGACGCCTCAGTCTCTCCCACGACCCGTAGAGACGCCTCCCGTCTCTCCCACGACCCGTAGAGACGCCTCAGTCTCTCCCACGACCCGTAGAGACGCCTCAGTCTCTCCCACGACCCGTAGAGACGGGTGTGGACTGTGATCTGTTGTCCGTCCACAGTTTTAATCCCTGGAGATTATTATTTTTGTTAAGGCAGTTGGTAATGTGTAGTTAGAGTGTTGCGCTGGCCTGATGGTACGTGCAGGGGGGTTGAGCTTCAGTTCTTCGATTCCGACTCACACTTGAAGCTGTGTTTGAAGCTCTTTACTGTGGCCATTCTCAGCTCGTTCCAATTGTTTGCTACTGAGAAAATAAATTAGAATTTGTCTGTGGTTCATTCGTGAAGTTTGTTTCGATCTTGTTTTGTCCTCCTTGTTGTGCCACACACGCCAGATTGTTTACAGTTGTGTGTTGTGTATATTGCCCTGGGAGTTGTGTTCCTGATCATATGGTTTATTATGATCTAAATTATATTATCCTTGAGCAGCCACGTGTGGTTTAACTCCGTGTACTCACCTAGTTGTGCTTGCGGGGGTTGAACTTTGGCTCTTTGGTTCCGTCTCTCAACAGGTGTACAGGTTCCTGAGCCTATTGGGCTCAATCATATCTGCAATTGAAACTGTGTATGGAGTCAGCCTCCACCACATCACTGTTTAATGCATTCCAACAGGGTTTTTTTTTTTTTTACATTCTTGTACAGGCACTAGCACGCGTAGCGTTTCGGGCTAGTCCTTAATCCTATGTTCCCTGGAATACGACCCCCCGCGAAGAATCGTTGTTACAACCAGGTACCTATTTTACTGTTGCGTTAAACAGAGGCTACAGTTAAGGATTTGCGCCCAGTAAATCCTCCCCGGCCAGGATTCAAACCCAGGACAAAGCGCTCGCGAAACGCCACGCGAGTGTCTTACCACTACACCATGGAGATTGCCAAACTACTGTTAATTTCTTTGACCCTGAAAAAGTTCTTTCTAACGTCTCTGTGTCTCATGTGGGTACTCAGTCTCCACCTGTGTGCCCTTGTTCGTGTCCCACCAGTGTTAAACAGTTTATCCTTATCTACCCCTGTCAATTCCTCTGAGAATTTTGTAGGTAGTGATCATGTCTCCCCTCACTCTTCTGTGTTCCAGTGTCGTGACGTGCATTTCTCGCAGCCTTTCCTCGCAACTCATGCCTCTTAGTTCTGGGACTAGTCTAGTGGCATACCTCTGAACTGTTTCCAGATGCGTCTTGTGCTTGACAAGGTACGGGCTCCATGCTGGGGCCGCATACTCCAAGATTGATATAACATATGGGGTATAGAAGGTCCTGAAGGATTTCTTACACGGGTTCCTGAAGGCAGTTCTGATAATAGCCAGTCTTGCAAACGCCGCCGATGTTATTCTTTAGATGTGGGCTTCAGGAGACAGATTTTGGCGTGATATCAACTGCTAGATCTTTCTCTGTCCGTTTCATGAAGGACTTCATCTCTCATTCGGTATCTTGTATCTGGCCACCTGTTTCCACAGTTTTGTTTCATTACCTTACATTTACTTGGGTTGAGCTTTAGATGCCATTTGCCGGACCATTCCTTCAGTTTGTCTAGGTCATCTTGTAACCTCATTCTATCTTCCTCTGTCTTAATCCTCCTCATAATTGTTGCGTCATCAGCAAACGATGAGAGGAACGAGTCTATTTCTTCTGGGAGATTATTTACATATATCAGGAACAGTATAGGTCCAAGGATTGATCCCTGAGGGACTCCACTGGTGACGCCTCACCACTCTGAGACCTCCCCCCTCAGAGTGACTCGCTGTCTTCTGTTGCTTAGGTACTCCTTTATACAATGGAGTACCTTCCCTTTCACTCCTGCCTGCATCTCCAGCTTCTGCACTAGTTTCTTGTGTGGTACTGTGTCAAAGGCTTTCTGGCAATCCAAAAATATGCAGTCTACCCACCCCTCTCTTTCTTGCCTGGTCGTAGAATTCAATTAATCCTGTGAGGCATGACTTGCCATCCCTGAACTCGTGCTGATGTTGTCTTTATAGTTCTAACCGCTTTACGTGTTCCACTAGCTTTTTTTCGCACAATCTTCTCCATCAACTTGCATAGTATGCAAGTTAGGGACACTGGCCTGTAGTTCAGTGCCTCCTGTCTATTCCACTTCTTGCATATCGGGACTCTATTAGCCATCTTCCAAATTTTTTGCAGTTCACCTGTTACCAGTGATTTGTTATACACCATGGAGAGTGGCAGGCACAGTGCTTCTGCTCCTTCCTTAAGTATCCATGGCGATATTCCATCCAGGCCTGTAGCCTTTGTCACATTCAACTCTAGCAAAAGCTTTCCTACCTCCCCACTGGTAATCCCGAACTGTTTACTCACCTAATTTGTGTGTGTGTGTGTGTGTGTGTACTTACCTAGTTGTATTCACCTAGTTGTGCTTGAGGGGGTTGAGCTTTGGCTCTTTGGTCCTGCCTGTCAACTGTCAATCAACTGATGTACAGGTTCCTGAGTCTACTGGGCTCTTATCATATCTACACTTGAAACTGTGTATGGAGTCAGCCTCCACCACATCACTTCCTAATGCATTCCATTTGTCAACCACTCTGACATTAAAAAAGTTCTTTTAAATATCTCTGTGGCTCATTTGGGCACTCAATTTCCACCTGTGTCCCCTAGTGCGTGTTCCCCTTGTGTTAAATAGCCTTTATTTACCTTATCAATTCCTTTGAGAATCTTGTATGTGGTGATCATGTTCTCCCTAACGCTTCTGTCTTCGAGCGACGTGAGGTATAATTCCCGTAGTCTCTCCTCGTAGCTCATACCTCTCAGCTCGGGTACTAGTCTGGTGGCAAACCTTTGAACCTTTTCCAGTTTAGTCTTATGATTGACTAGATATGGACTCTATGCTGGAGCCGCATACTCCAGGATTGGTCTGACATATGTGGTATACAAAGTTCTGAATGATTCCTTACACAAGTTTCTAAATGTCGTTCTTATGTTAGCCAACCTGGCATATGCTGCTGATGTTATCCTCTTGATATTGGCTTCAGGAGACAGGTCTGGCGTGATATCAACCCCCCTCTTTCTGACCCCCCTGTGTGTGTATATGTGTGTGTGTGTGTGTGTGTGTGTGTGTGTGTGTGTGTGTGTGTGTGTGTGTGTGTGTGTGTGTGTGTGTGTGTGTGTTTATGTGCACGCGCGAGAGAGAGAGAGAGTGACTGTTTTCTAAGTTCCCTTTGCAGTGTCCTTTTTCAGTCAAACTTACATTTCCTCTAAATTTCGTTCGCATCTAAATCTTCTATTTGCTGTCCTCTTCCGTTACCGTTTCTCCCTCCCTCTCTCCCTGTCCCATCCTCTCCCTCCCCCTCCCATCCTCCCCCTCCCTTTCCATCTCCTCACCCCATCTTGCGAGCCATTGGGCCATTCCGTCTGGAATAATTCATCCAGTACCTCTGTGGACTTGAAATGTCAACTATGTTTTCTTGGTCTTACCGCTTAGTAGTCATAAGGACCATTTTCTCCTACGTCCCCTCTCCCTCCTGGCCACCTTTACTAGCTATAAGTCTCTGATCACCCAAACTGTCGGTACTTGCAGCTCACCGTTTGACGAAGGCATGAAAATGATCGTAATGAGAACTATAGAAATACAAGGTATTTTTCCTTGTATGTAGAGGGTGTTGCCAAGCCTTTGTGTGACATGGTGTTACCCTGGAGCCGGGCTAGTATTCATCTTACGAAACATGTACATCTTTCCTCGGTCCTGGTGGTCTTGTATGCAATTATTAAGTGGTTTATGAGGTAGGAAGCACTACGGGGTTGTTTATTTCCACCACCTCGACCACCACAGCCGCCGCACCTCCACCACAGCTGCCGCACCCCCACCACAGCCGCCGCACCCCCACCACAGCCGCCGCACCACCACCACAGCCGCCGCACCTCCACCACAGCCGCCGCACCCCCACCACAGCCGCCGCACCACCACCACAGCCGCCGCACCACCACCACAGCCGCCGCACCCCCACCACAGCCGCCGCACCTCCACCACAGCCGCCGCACCCCCACCACAGCCGCCGCACCTCCACCACAGCTGCCGCACCTCCACCACAGCCGCCGCACCTCCACCACAGCTGCCGCACCCCCACCACAGCCGCCGCACCCCCACCACAGCCGCCGCACCCCCACCACAGCCGCCGCACCACCACTACAGCCGCCGCACCCCCACCACAGCCGCCGCACCTCCACCACAGCCGCCGCACCCCCACCACAGCCGCCGCACCTCCACCACAGCCGCCGCACCACCACCACCACAGCCGCCACACCACCAGCACCACAGCCGCCGCACCCCCACCACAGCCGCCACACCACCACCACCACAGCCGCCACACCACCACCACAGCCGCCACACCACCACCACAGCCGCCACACCACCACCACAGCCGCCACACCACCACCACAGCCGCCGCACCACCACCACCACAGCCGCCACACCACCACCACCACAGCCGCCGCACCACCACCACCACAGCCGCCACACCACCACCACCACAGCCGCCACACCACCACCACAGCCGCCGCCACACCACCACCACAGCCGCCACACCACCACCACCACAGCCGCCACACCACCACCACCACAGCCGCCACACCACCACCACCACCACACCACCACCACAGCCGCCACACCCCCACCACCACAGCCGCCACACCACCACCACCACCACACCACCACCACAGCCGCCACACCACCACCACCACAGCCGCCACACCACCACCACAGCCGCCGCCACACCACCACCACAGCCGCCACACCACCACCACCACAGCCGCCACACCACCACCACCACAGCCGCCACACCACCACCACCACCACACCACCACCACAGCCGCCACACCACCACCACCACAGCCGCCACACCACCACCACAGCCGCCGCACCACCACCACCACAGCCGCCACACCACCACCACCACCACACCACCACCACAGCCGCCACACCACCACCACAGCCGCCACACCACCACCACAGCCGCCACACCACCACCACCACAGCCGCCGCACCCCCACCACAGCCGCCGCACCACCACCACCACAGCCGCCACACCACCACCACAGCCGCCACACCACCACCACAGCCGCCGCACCCCCACCACAGCCGCCGCACCACCACCACCACAGCCGCCACACCACCACCACCACAGCCGCCACACCACCACCACCACCACACCACCACCACAGCCGCCACACCACCACCACAGCCGCCGCACCTCCACCACAGCCGCCACACCACCACCACAGCCGCCGCACCCCCACCACAGCCGCCGCACCACCACCACCACCACAGCCGCCACACCACCACCACAGCCGCCACACCACCACCACAGCCGCCGCACCACCACCACAGCCGCCGCACCCCCGCCACACCGACTCCATTACACCCCCCCGCCTCACCATTCCCAACAGCCCAAGTAGAGACATTAATCACACTGTTAATATTGGCCACCACGCCATCCCGTTCTTGATAGTCACGCGTCTGGATCCGGATTACTAGCCCCGCCTCGTTACGAACGGCGCCTTGCACCCTCTCCCACTCGTACCCTACCTTCCCCCCCTTCCCTCTAACCGCCTCCCCATCCGTTCCCCTCCCCACACCTTCCCTCAACACTGTTCGGTTACGTGAGAGGGAGCGAGTGTCTTGGTCCCAGACTCGTTGTAGAAGAATATATACAGACACAAGTTCGTAATTTATTATTATTAACATCTTTATTGATAAAATTAATTACAATTTTGCGTAATCTGAGGATTTTGATAGTCTTATTAAATTGAGGATAATGCTGGTATTCACTGTCACGCAGGACAGAGGGTCATACACAAGACAATAGGTCTAAATTGTAGGCTGAAGCACATATATATCATAGTTACACTCAATGTTTTAATGTATGGATATGTGAAAACAACTTTCTACTGTGCACTGCCACACAAGTTCATAAGTGATGCAGCTTAGAAGTAATGTAAATAAAAATTGTTCTTCATTCTTTAAAATGGTAATATATAGTAAGTGTGGTTGTATAGGTAATATTATCCTTAGAGTGAGGAGTTGAAGGAGGTGTTAAGGAGGCGGGCTGGTGAGGTGGAGGAGGTGCATGATGCCACTATGGGAAGGTCACTGTTTTATGTTGTTACTTTGGCCTGTTTAGTGTGGGCGGATAAGGAGGCTTTGGCGGCAGAGGACGGTGGAGGAGGGGAGAGAGAGAGAGAAGGGGAGGAGGCGGCGTGAGAGGAAAGGAGGAAGGAGATAACCAGTTTGGTAGAGGGAACAGGAGGGAGGGGGTGGAACAGCGTACTCATGAACAAATGTTGAATGTTTATCTCTCAGAATGTTTGGTAATACGTTTATTGCTTGTGATGTGTGTCTATGTATGTATTAACACGATGTACTGAACGGGGTGAGAATAGCTTGAGCTACCTCATACCTTTGTGTGTATTTTACCTCAATAAACTTATTTCAATTTCAATGTCAAATGTCATATAGCGCACTCATGTCATTCGTTTTCCATAACATAGTTACGTATACAATTATACATCGAATTAGACTCGACAACTTCCTCATCTAGTCCGGTCCACTTATTTACCAAGACTGAAAAAGTTCTTTCTGGCATCCGCGACTGGTCTGTATGTCAAGTATCCAAATATGTTTTTTCGTTGTATTGCTCCTTAGTATGAGCATTGTTTCTATATGTACTTTGTCAGTCACCCTTAGTATCGTGTAGGTCTTGATCATGTCTGCCCTGTTCCTTCTTCCTGCAGTAGTGTAGTCCAGTTATCTCAGTCTTTTTCATACCTCAATTCTCCTGGCTCAGGATCGAGCTTTGTTGTATATTTTTCAACTTTTCTAGTTGTGTATTTTTTTTAGGTACGCGTGTGTACTTACTAATTGTATTTATTATTTTTCTACTACATATATTTATACCACTCTCTCACACACGCACATATAATCTCCCAGGAAGCCGCCCGTAGCAGCTGTCTAGCTCTCACGTGCTTACGTACTGCTAGGTACACAGGGGCACAAGGGGGAAAGAAACTCTGCCCACTTGTTTCTGCCTCTGCCGGGGATGGAACCCGGACCCTTAGGACTAGGACCCCAGAGCGGTGTCCACTCAGCCGCGAGGCCGTTTGTGTGTTTGCGATAAAAAACTGTGATTCCCTCAAGAGGCTAACTAGCCCTCAAGGCGGTTGAGCTCATTGTTATCTTGAAGTTAATTTGTCTTACTCAAGGAGTAAATCTTCTTAAGGACTCGTGTTGTCTTACTCAGCGGTGGGTGTAGGTACACAATGGGTTGTTATTACTCCTACTCAAAGGTACATTCATTTTCCTCATGAGGGTAGTGTGTGGATACTCATGTTACCCGTGAGTAAGACTCAAGTTACCGAGGATGAATCACTTGTCGCTGGGGAATGTGAGGCCTGGTGCTCAGGGAGATGAATTACCCTATATGAGGTGAGTGATGATGTTACACGATGAATGGATGAGTCTTTTTGCTCAAGGGATGAGTCATCTTACACCAGGGTGAAGGGGATGTGGGAAATAAGGAGTTACAGAACGTACCCACAAGTGGATGTACAGTACACACACACACACACACACACATTGTGGGGTGTGTGTGCATACATTGTGTATACGGACAGAAGAGTTAGATGGGACATGATCACCACATACAAGATTTTCAAAGGAATTGATAGGGTAGATGAAGACAGACTATTTAACACAGGGGGCACACTCAGTAGGGGACACGGATGGAAATTGAGTGCCCAAATGAGCCACAGAGATATTAGAAATACCTTTGTTATTTTTAGTGTGAGAGTGGTTGATAAACGGAATGCATTAGGTAGTGATGTGGTGGAGGCTGACTCCATACAGTTTCCAGTGTAGATATGATAGAGCCCAATAGGCTCAGGAACCTGTACACCAATTGATTTTAGTGGGCCAGCCAGAGGCTTAGGGCCCGCGCACGAATATCCCTGCACAAAAATAGAAAACAATAAAAAACAGTTGATTAACAGTTGAGAGGCGGGACCAAAGAGCCAGAGCTCAACCCCCGCAAACACAAATAGGTGAGTAGACACACACACAGTTAGTTTTAGTTTAGTTCATTTATTATGCACCCCATACCCATCTTGTGGGCGGTAGTGGCAAGGGTTACAGAGGCACATAATGGGCTCAGGGACTGAACCCCACAATTCATTTAGCTAAGCAAGTTACAATGTTGATGAGCTAGTTACAAAATTCAATATAAGTCGTCACATGAACAATGGGTTCGAGATCGACCACAAGTACAGTTTCTAAATTAAGCAACTGACAAATGTGAAGAGCTAGTGTCATAATTGATATGTTTGTCCTGCACACCGCCCCCCATCCAGTGGGCAGCGGCGGATAGGTTACAATCACTTAATTACTACATACAGTTTGCAAACTGGGGATAGTTTCAAAGCGTTATATGACAAAGAGTACTGGGAAGACGGGACACCACGAGCATAGCTCTCGTCCTGTAACTACACTTAGGTAAACACACACACAGTTCCTCCTTGGATAGCTAAAGCATCATAATAAGGGGGATAGCTATACATAATGAAATAGATAGCTTTATCATATCATGAGAAAATATTGAAAATATAAAATCAGGAAATCTTGGCTTATTAGGCAAATCAGGCCTTTCATAGTAGGCCTTGTACGACATTCTGGCTACTAGGCACAATATAAATATAAATATATATATATAGTAGACATTATATATATATATATATATATATATATATATATATATATATATATATATATATATATATATATATATATATATATATATATGTCTACTATATATATATATATATATATGTCTACTATATATATAGTAGCAGTCTTTCCTGTAGACATATATTATTAAATATGACCGAAAAAGTAAGATTAATAATTCTAACACGAATTTTCTCCATCTTTCTTATGTTTCTTTTCACTGTTGATGGTAATTCAAAGATCAATTCTCCAAAATTCATTTTTATTTCTAGTCTGACGTGACACTTGAGCGCGTTTCGTAAAACTTATTACATTTTCAAAGACTTTAGTTTACACACACACAACTTTAACTGAATAGAGCTTAAACATCTTTCGAGTTTTTATACCTACATTTGGGTGAAGTGACATGTTACAATAGTTTTGGATGAGGTGAAAATAAACTTTTAACACAAGACTATATATATATACTATATATATATATATATATACTATATATATATATATATATACTATATATATATATATATATATATATATATATATATATATATATATATATATATATATATATATATATATATATATATATATATAATGTCGTACCTAGTAGCCAGAACGCACTTCTCAGCCTACTATGCAAGGCCCGATTTGCCTAATAAGCCAAGTTTTCATGAATTAATATATTTTCTTTAATTTTTTCTTATGAAATGATAAAGCTACCCAATTCATTATGTATGAGGTCAATTTTTTTTATTGGAGTTAAAATTAACGTAGATATATGACTGAACCTAACCAACCCTACCTAACCTAACTTTATCCTAACCTAATCTTTATAGATTAGGTTAATTTAGGTAGCCGAAAAAGTTAGGTTAGGTTAGGTAGGTTAGGTAGTCGAAAAACAATTAATTCATGAAAACTTGGCTTATTAGGCAAATCGGGCCTTGCATAGTAGGCTGAGAAGTGCGTTCTGGCTACTAGGTACGACATATATACTATATATATATATATATATATATATATATATATATATATATATATATATATATATATATATATATATATATATATATATATACACTATATATGTATACTTTACATTATATATATATATATATATATATATATATATATATATATATGTCGTACCTAATAGCCAGAACGCACTTCTCAGCCTACTATTCAAGGCCCGATTTGCCTAATAAGCCAAGTTTTCATGAATTAATGTTTTTTCGTCTACCTAACCTACCTAACCTAACCTAGCTTTTTTTGGCTACCTAACCTAACCTAGCTTTTTTTGGCTACCTAACCTAACCTTTCCTATAAATATAGGTTAGGTTAGGTTAGGTAGGGTTGGTTAGGTTTGGTCATATATCTACGTTAATTTTAACTCCAATAAAAAAAAATTGACCTCATACATAGAGAAAAGGGTTGCTTTATCATTTTATAAGAAAAAAATTATAGTAAATATATTAATTCAGGAAAACTTGGCTTATTAGGCAAATTGGGCCTTGAATAGTAGGCTGAGAAGTGAGTTCTGGCTACTAGGTACGACATATATATATATATATATATATATATATATATATATATATATATATATATATATATATATATATAATATATATATATATATATATATATATATATATATATATATATATATATATATGTCGTACCTAGTAGCCAGAACGCACTTCTCAGCCTAATATGCAGGGCCCGATTTGCCTAATAAGCCAAGTTTTCCTGAATTATTAAATTTTCTCAAATTTTTTTCTTATGAAATGATAAAGCTACCCATTTCATTATGTATGAGGTCAATTTTTTTTTATTGGAGTTAAAATTAACGTAGATATATGACCGAACCTAACCAACCCTACCTAACCTAACCTAACCTATCATTATAGGTTAGGTTAGGTTAGGTAGCCGAAAAAGTTAGGTTAGGTTAGGTTGGGTAGGTTAGGTAGTCGAAAAACAATTAATTCATGAAAACTTGGCTTATAAGGCAAATCGTGCCTTGCATAGTAGGCTGAGAAGTGCGTTCTGGCTACTAGGTACGACATATATATATATATATATATATATATATATATATATATATATATATATATATATATATATATATATATATATATATATATATATGTCGTACCTAGTAGCCAGAACGCACTTCTCAGCCTAATATGCAAGGCCCGATTTGCCTAATAAGCCACGTTTTCATGAAATAATTGTTTTTCGACTACCTAACCTACCTAACCTAACCTAACCTAACTTTTTCGGCTACCTAACTGAACCTAACCTATAAAGATAGATTAGGTTAGGTTAGGTAGGTTTGGTTAGGTTCGGTCATATATCTACGTTAATTTTAACTCCAATAAAAAAAAGTTGACCTCATACATAATGAAATGGGTAGCTTTATCATTTCATAAGAAAAAAAATAGAGAAAATATATTAATTCAGGAAAACTTGGCTTATTAGGCAAATCGGGCCTTGCATAGTAGGCTGAGAAGTGCATTCTGGCTACTAGGTACGACATATATATATATATATATATATATATATATATATATATATATATATATATATATATATATATATATATATATATATATATATATACACTATATATATACTATAAATATACTATATATATATATATACACTATATATATACTATAAATATAAATATATATATATATATATATATATATATATATATATATATATATATATATATATATATATGTCGTACCTAGTAGCCAGAACGCACTTTTCAGCCTACTATGCAAGGCCCGATTGGCCTAATAAGCCAAGTTTTCATGAATTAATATATTTTCTCTAATTTTTTTCTTATGAAATGATAAAGCTACCCATTTCATTATGTATGAGGTCAATTTTATTTTATTGGAATTAAAATTAACGTAGATATATGACCGAACCTAACCAACCCTACCTAACCTAACCTAATCTATCTTTATAGGTTAGGTTAGGTTAGGTAGCCGAAAATGTTAGGTTAGGTTAGGTTAGGTAGGTTAGGTAGTCGAAAAACAATTAATTCATGAAAACTTGGCTTATTAGGCAATTCGGGCCTTGCATAGTAGGCTGACAAGTGCGTTCTGGCTACTAGGTACGACATCAGATGATTGTATTGCAAGCTGCCCATGATGACCTGATGGGAGGCCATCAAGGCATTACCAGTATGTATCATAAGATCTGTAAACTTTTTTATTGGCCAAAACTTAAAAAGGATGTTGTCAGATATTGCCACAATTGTGTTGTGTGTCAAACTATTGGTAAGCCTAATCAAACTGTGCCACGAGCACCATTATACCCTATTGTAGTGCCAGAGGAGCCTTTTACTCATGTGGTACTGGATTGTGTCGGACCTTTACCCCGTACCAAATCCGGAAATATGTATATATTCACAATTTTATGTATGACCACCAGGTTCCCTGAAGAATATGCTTTACGGAACATTAGAGCTTCTACCATTATAAGACAGTTGGAACGATTTTTCTCACTATTTGGTATGCCCCGTACAATTCAAACTGATAATGGGAGTAATTTTTGTTCCACCACTTTTACCCACTTCTGTAATACTTTTGGTATAAAGCACAATTTTTCCAGTCCTTACCATCCTCAGAGTCAAGGGGGAATCGAGCGGTTCCACCAAACTCTCAAGCAAATGTTGAAGGCAACTGGGGAAGATTCACCCAGGCATTGGGATGATAATCTGCCATTTGTTTTATTTGCTGCCAGAGACGGACTGCACAGTGCACTAGGCTGTTCTCCATTCGAGCTGGTTTTCGGACATCAGGTGAGAGGACCTTTAAAGATGTTATATGAGAAATTGTTAGGAGATGTTACAGCCAGGCAGAGTGAGCGTTATCTGACGGATGTCAAGAGCAAGCTGTCCAGAACGAGGGAGTTGGCCTTACGACATCTAGGTGAACAACAAGAAGTAATGAAGCAGAAGCATGACTAGAGATTCAAGGCCAAACTCAGAGTTTTTGAGCCAGGAGATTTGGTATTGGTCTTGAAGCCTCGTATGGGTACGTCTATGTCCAACAAATTTGCAGGACCATATCAAGTATTAAAACGTCTTGGAGAAGTGACTTACAAGGTTTGCCATCCCAAGCAGAAAATAGACCATGAGTGTACATGTAAACCGGTTGAAGGCTTATTGTGGGCCTAGTATTGTGGCTTGTTGTGTGGCTGAGGAGGTAATTCCTGAAGAGTCGAGTGTTGCTGAGGAAGATGGTAATATTTGTTTATTTAATTCCAGTAGTTCCGGGGAAGAATTGAGTCATTTGCAGGATAAGGAGAGAACGGAGTTCCAGGACCTTCTGGAGGCGTCTTCTAGCTTGTTTGGGGAGGTCCCCACTCAGACTCCTCTCATTACGCATGATATCACCCTGACAAATGTGACTCTAATTCGGCTGCGCCCTTATCGAGTGACACCCGTGAAACGTCGTATCATCCAAGAGGAGGTTGATTATCTTCTTCGACATGGATTCATCAGACCCAGTCAGAGTTCCTGGAGTTCGCCATGTCTGTTAGTACCAAAACCAGAAAATAAGTGGAGATTAGTAGTGGATTATAGAAAACTCAACCAGGTAACTGTAGTTGATGTTTACCCTTTACCATTATTGGAAGATTGTATAGATACTATAGGTCAGGCTAACTTTGTATCTAAGTTGGACCTATCTAAGGGATATCATCAGATACCTCTTACAGATTTTGCAAGGGAAGTGACAGCATTTATCACTCCTGATGGAGCTTACGAGTTTAATGTCATGCCTTTTGGATTAAGGAATGCTCCAGCCACGTTTCAGAAATTAATGAATTCTTTGTTAAGGGATGTCCCAGACTGTAGGGCATATCTGGATGACATTGTAATTTTCAGTCAGACTTGGGTAGATCATATGTCTAGTTTAAGGAAATTGTTTAATGTGTTAAAACATGCTAATTTGACTGTCAATATGAAGAAATGTAGTTGGGCTAAAGGAACTATAGTGTATTTAGGGCATGAGGTAGGACAAGGAAGGATAGTCCCATTGCACGACAAGATTCAGGCAATTGTGGAGTACCCAGTCCTAACAAATAAGAAGTCGGTGCAAAGATTTATGGGAATGTGCGCATATTATAGAAGTTATTGTAAAAACTTTTCAATTGTTGCTGCACCCATAACAAATCTCTTAAGGAAACAGGTAAAATTTAAGTGGACGCAGGAGTGTCAGAACTCTTTTCAGAAGTTGAAAGGAATTCTCTCTACTTCACCTGTGTTAGCTAGTCCACAGTATGATAAACCTTTTATTCTTCACATAGACGCTTCCGATGTAGGAGCAGGTGCTGTTTTGTTCCAAGTAGGACCGGATGAGTTAGAACATCCTGTTTATTATTTCTCCCGTAAATTTGACAAGACCCAACTTAATTACTCTGCAGTTGAAAAAGAAGCACTCTGTTTAATACTTGCGGTGAAGAAATTTGAGACATATTTATCAGGAAATGAAGTAATAATATATACAGACCATAATCCATTGACATTTATCAATTCTATGAAGTGTAAAAACCAGATAATACTTAGATGGTCATTATTGCTGCAAGAATTCAATATTGTAATTCGTCATATTCCTGGGAGGCAAAATGTTATTGCTGATGCCTTATCCAGAGGATTTCCTGTTGCAGTGCCTTAACATGTAGTGTTCTTCCTTCAGAAGATATTTGTAAATTTTGTATATTGTTAATTTGGGAGTTTTCATTTCATTGTACTTTGTTGAAGCATTTCTCATGTTATATGACCTGTTATACTCATGCAGCCGAACAAAAAAAAAATGAAATAACCTTCTGTTCATTTCATTTTTTCTTAGGGGACGGGAGGGATGTCACGAATCTTATTAAGATTCTGCCAATTCTCCCGAACCTCGTATTATATTATTGTTTTCTCTAAGTAAATATTGCTGTCAGTTGTATAAGATTTGTGTATATAGATATATATACATTATATATATATAACATAGATAGCTGGGTAGTGTGTGTAAGGTTTGTTTTAGTGGTGGATGTCACGTGAAATTAGCCGTGTGGGCGGTTGACAATATTTGGGAATGGCCAGGGCGATTGTTAGCATATCAATTGCCTATAGTTTTATATTTATTTATTCCTATATGTGGTAGCCATAATATTTCAAGGAATGTGAGACCGGTAATTACAACTCTTAGTTAATAATGTTGGAGTTTAGGGCTGACCTTTGTAAATAGAATGTTCACAATGTTCATGCGAACGTTAATTGGTGTTTGGGTAGACGGTTAGTCGACGTTGGGCCTGCGGACCACGTCCTGGGCAGTAGAGTGGCGGCTGCGGTCGAGTGCAGTTGTGTTTAAGCTAAGTTCTTGGTTTTTGTTGTTTTAAGCCCATATACATATTAATTCATCTGGATAGACGATTTTAGTGTATTTATGACTTACTCCATATTCTGGTGATAGTGCTCAGGTCTCAAATAATTACTTGCATTCTATAGTATTACATGCTGATAAATATTTCTGGATACTATTTATTTAATTCTTGTTAAGTTGTCACCCTTAGCAAAATATATTGTTCTCCCGTTTTTATACACTGATTAATTATACCCCTAGACACCTATTGGCATGGCAGATTTTTATTTGTTCTTTACACTGTGGGGAGAAGAACATTATTTAGTCTCAAGGGTCGTGACAATAGCAATGGTGTGAGTGCAAGATTTTTTCTGTTGGGAGGAAGATCCATTATATAGGCACTGGAATAGTTGCCAACAGTGCCAGGTTCTCTAAAACCCTTTCAGGCATTATAGACCCTTTCGAATAGATGCTTTCCTACCTATTCACGTTCAACCACTTGGGTTGGACGGTAGCGCGACGATCTTGCTTCATGCAGTGCAGGTCGGCGTTCAATCTCCGACCGTCCAAGTGGTTGGGCACCATTCCTTCTCCCCCAACATTCCTACCCTAAATTCCAGTGCTAAGCAGTCGTAATGGTTTGGTGCTTTCCCCTTACCTTCCTACCTATTGAAATAGGTACCTTTCTATTTAGATAGGTACCTTTGTATCCAGATAGGTACCTTTCTATCCGGGTGTACTTTTCTACCTATTAGAATAAACTTGTTAGTCTTCTACATGCACCTTTTCTACTTATTAAAAATTAGGTACTATTCTATATATTCAGATAAGTATACTTTTACCTATTCAAATGGGTCATTTTCAACCTATTCGATTAGGTATCTTTTTACCTAATCTTATTATACACTAGTTACTGACATGTGTCTTTTGTGTCTTCATATATTTAGCTTTCTACAAATTCTTAAAAAAATTAGATACTGTCTTACATTTTTTGGAATTTAATAATTTTTTTGCATGTACCTAGTCTACTTATAATAGGTAGAACATTCTACTTATTTAGGTAGTTAATAATAAAATATTATCTGCCTATAATATATATTATAGGTAGATATTATACGTATTTAAAAAGTATACCTATAAAAGGTATGCCTATTTCATAGGTAGTAACTATTTAAGAATGTACAAATACGCAATAATAGTACAATAAATGTGGAAGACAATTTTCAAAATAGTGAAAGTACCTGTTTGAATATGTAGAAATTACTTTATTATATGTAATAGGTATATGTACAAATTAGTTATAGATAATTATAGTTTCCCACAGATATAGACGGTAACTAGTTTGCATATGTAAAAATACCAATTAAAATAGGTTAAATACCTATGTACATATTTTTATATGTACATATATGAATAGGTATAATATTCCTACATAAATATGTAATTTCTACCTATTCATATAGGTACTTTTTAATTAACTAATCATCTAATTGTGGAAGATCAATAATCTTCAACATTTGTTGGATTGGTTTTGCAAATTTGCACCTATGCCTATTCTACCTATTCAAATAAGGCCTACCAATTCAAATAGGTAATTCTTCTATTATGAATATTCTTTAACGTTGGGCTGTTATTGCAAATTTGTCCATATACCTAATCTACCTATTTAAATAGGTCCTGCCTATTCATATAGGAAATTTTTATTTCGAAAATTCCACATTTGTTGGGCTGTTATTGCAAAATTGCACATACACCTATTCAAATAGGTCATTTCTACCTATTCAAATAGGCACTTTTTTCTGTTTTGAAAATTCTTACACATTTGTTGGACTGTTGTTGCAAATTTGCCCATATACCAAATCTACCTATTCAAATAGGTCCTACCTATTAAAATAGGTCCGACCTATTCAAATAGGTCCGACCTATTCAAATAGGTACTTTTTCTGTTTTGAAAATTCTTACACATTTGTTGGACTGTTGTTGCAAATTTGCCCATATACCAAATCTACCTATTCAAATAGGACCGACCTATTCAAATAGGTCCGACCTATTCAAATAGGTACTTTTTCTGTTTTGAAAATTCTTCCACATTTGTTGGACTGTTGCAAATTTGCTCATACACCAAATCTACCTATTCAAATAGGTCCGACCTATTCAAATAGGTCCGACCTATTCAAATAGGTCCGACCTATTCAAATAGGTCCTACCTATTCAAATAGGTACTTTTTCTGTTTTGAAAATTCTTACACTGTTGTTGCAAATTTGCCCATATACCAAATCTACCTATTCAAATAGGTCCTACCTATTCAAATAGGTCCGACCTATTCAAATAGGTCCGACCTATTCAAATAGGTACTTTTTCTGTTTTGAAAATTCTTCCACATTTGTTGGACTGTTGCAAATTTGCTCATACACCAAATCTACCTATTCAAATAGGTCCAACCTATTCAAATAGGTCCAACCTATTCAAATAGGTCCTACCTATTCAAATAGGTCCGACCTATTCAAATAGGTACTTTTTCTGTTTTGAAAATTCTTCCACATTTGTTGGACTGTTGCAAATTTGCTCATACACCAAATCTACCTATTCAAATAGGTCCTACCTATTCAAATAGGTCCAACCTATTCAAATAGGTCCTACCTATTCAAATAGGTCCTACCTATTCAAATAGGTCCGACCTATTCAAATAGGTACTTTTTCTGTTTTGAAAATTCTTACACATTTGTTGGACTGTTGTTGCAAATTTGCCCATATACCAAATCTACCTATTCAAATAGGACCGACCTATTCAAATAGGTCCGACCTATTCAAATAGGTACTTTTTCTGTTTTGAAAATTCTTCCACATTTGTTGGACTGTTGCAAATTTGCTCATACACCAAATCTACCTATTCAAATAGGTCCGACCTATTCAAATAGGTCCGACCTATTCAAATAGGTCCGACCTATTCAAATAGGTCCGACCTATTCAAATAGGTCCGACCTATTCAAATAGGTCCGACCTATTCAAATAGGTCCTACCTATTCAAATAGGTACTTTTTCTGTTTTGAAAATTCTTACACTGTTGTTGCAAATTTGCCCATATACCAAATCTACCTATTCAAATAGGTCCTACCTATTCAAATAGGTCCGACCTATTCAAATAGGTCCGACCTATTCAAATAGGTACTTTTTCTGTTTTGAAAATTCTTCCACATTTGTTGGACTGTTGCAAATTTGCTCATACACCAAATCTACCTATTCAAATAGGTCCTACCTATTCAAATAGGTCCAACCTATTCAAATAGGTCCTACCTATTCAAATAGGTCCGACCTATTCAAATAGGTACTTTTTCTGTTTTGAAAATTCTTACACATTTGTTGGACTGTTGTTGCAAATTTGCCCATACACCAAATCTACCTATTCAAATAGGTCCAACCTATTCAAATAGGTCCTACCTATTCAAATAGGTCCGACCTATTCAAATAGGTACTTTTTCCGTTTTGAAAATTCTGCCACATTTGTTGGGCTGTTATTGCAAATTTGCACATTTTCCTATTTAAATAGGTCATTTCTGCCTATTCAAATATACTTTGTTACTCGTCCCTACGAAAACTTCTACATTTGTGGGATTTCAATACAAATTTGTTCGTGTACCTCTTTATTATCACAATGGGAAGATTCGTGGGGCAACAAGGAGGGGGGTCAAGGTAACAGGGGAAAAAATAGAACGGATACACAGACCTGAAACTTAGCTCCCAGTTACAAGCTAGGCTGTAACGCCTAGCTTGTAACTGGGAGCCAAGTTTCACTTGGCGTTACAACACTTGGCATTGCAAGCCAAGTGTTGCCACCAATAGTAGGTAACTTTTCTGTTGTACCTACTATTAATGTAGGTAGATGTTGCCTACTTGTATGTAGGTCAATGTACTACCTGAAGGTAAGGTAATTATCAAAAGAAGGCACCAAACCGGGAAGGCTATGTAGCACCATCAAATGTGCAGGATAATCAGAGGGCGCTAAATATCACCAAGAATGCTAATACGAGCGCTTTCCAATACGCAGCACCAAGGAGCCCTCTCAAATATTAGAGGGGCCCCAGAATTGAATTATAATTACTGGTAACAACCACTGTTTACACTGTGCCTACCATACTTAATACATTACAGATTTTAGTAATTTAACACTTCAGACATTTAAATATTGATCTTTGCAGGGTAAATAAAGTATTATCAAAAGTCACCATGGCAAGAAAGTTAATATAGGGCAAAATAAATACTTTTTACATGTACGTAAAGTGAAAACGCTAACTCTGATTTTAGACAATACATCTAATACTTTAATTATATGTACCAGGTATTTCCTTTATTAGTAGCAAGATGTTGGTCCTCATACAAGATTTATTTACAAGTACCATTCAATTAAGATTCGCTATCTAAATTTTTCACACTGAACAATTTCTGCCAAGAAAAAATGGACCATCTTCTTCGCCGATTGACTTCTTACGTCACTTTATGAATGATGACGAATCGACAAATCACCAGCTATTTCCTCAATGCCGCAACCTGCAACAAAAAAAAAAAAAAAATTACTTTAAAACTCTTGGAACTATCCCCTACCCTGCCTATTAGTAGCGAGGTCGGGGAAACAGTAGTTCATTATATGAAGAATATCTACAGGATATGAAGAATAAATGTGTTTAAGATGTTCTGATGGTTTTATCGAAATGGCTAATGTTGAGGAAAAAATAGTTCATGAAGGTACTACCTATGTATTAAACGTAAAGTGCCTATTAAACCTATTAAACATAATAGGTACGTTTAAACAGTGACTAGTTTATACACTGGAATGTTGGGCAAAATTTCTGGAGCCCATAGGTTGTATGTGACTTTCATTCCACAAATTCAAAAGTTTGTAAGAATATTTACTTTTATTGGTATATAACCACTTGCTGTGGTAAATCTCCAACATTTGTCTACATGGTAATTATACTATTTAAAACCTACGAGGTCTCGTGTGTACTGGTCAGGAACAGTTCTCGTCAGGTAAACAGTCAGGATGGGCCAGCATTGTTGCCGCCGGAGGATGCTAGTTGATTGTGCACCCCATGCTCATCCTGTGAGGGGTAGCGCAAAAAGGATTACAGAGGGCACAACAGGTCTTCAACAAACCTCAATGGACATTACATTAACAATTTCATCTATCCTTCACACCTTATAATTACAATGTCAGTTAAATACAGAAAATGTTCTATTTCCAAAGTTATATATTTACTATAAGTCATTATACATTAATTCACTTGATAAATTTCCTCAAATCTTCGGGGGAAATGATTACCAAGACAAACTACCTTAACTATATTTTTTAACAAAAATTATATATATATTTAGTTTTATGTATAGTGTGTGCAGATGTCAATCCACTGCCGTCACCAGTCAGTATCATATCGCACCAATAGAGACCGAATCACTATATTTCTGAACCATCCAGCGCTGTTGCCCACGTAATGAATTTTAAGTCGTCTTCCCATGCAAGGTCGACAAATTCCACGCGTCTCCCTCAGGCGACTCTTCCAAACGCCGAATACACTGCTTGCTGTGGTGATCGTATTTATGTTTATGTCCCTGGACTGAGCGAAGCACTTGTCTGTGCACAGCGAGCCGAGCACCGTTTCTGTCGCTGGACTGAGCACACTGTCCACATTTATTCGTGCTCTTGTCTCGGTCGGCGACTGATTGGCTCTCACTTCCCGCCACCAAACGTGCAGTTCTGGGCCAAACAACTGTCGTCGGCCTCGTTTCCTTCTGCAATGGTTTAACACAAAAGATTAATCACAATTTTGAACTTAACTGTGCCCATTAACACATCCTGCTTGCCATAACACTAGTCAGTACCTTCAGTAGTACATATATTCATTTTAAAGTTTTACTATTTCATGTAGTTTATCTAAGTTCCAATGATCACACTATCAAATTTGGAGCCATTGGGATGTTTAGTACACTCCTAATTACAAACTGGTGATAGTGAACAAATCATCTTTGAACCTAGAAAGAAACTGAAGTAAAAAAATTTTTTTACTCCAATATAATTTACATGCAAACATATCAATACAGTATTTTATTTATTTTAGCAATTATAATTAATATAATCTAACATCATACCAGAGCTAAAAGTAACATGGTACGTCATCAGACTAGACCTGTCAATATATATACCAAAGAAATTTTAACAACCTCTCTTGCAACTTTATACTCAATTAGAATATATTTAAATAAATAATTTTAAAAGAACTCAAATAATAAACCACATCCAGTAAGTCATATATACTTAATACAGCCTGCTAAAACAAATATATGCCAATTATTCTGGAATATAATAGTACAAGTAAGTATCAAAAGGCGGCACCAAACCGAGAAGGCTATGTAGCACCACCAAACGTGCGGAGTAATAAGAGGGTGCTAAATATCACCAAGGATGCCATTACGAGAACAGAAACGCACAAGGCCAACGATATCAAAAGTAACCGATTCACCAAAAATTCTATGGATGGACAATTGACCGCGAGGGACGGTTGGAAAGCAAGATACACGCTCGTCCTGGAAGTCAGGACATTCAACAAGAATGTGCAACGACCGTAAGAGGAACAATGCAATATGGACAATAAAGAGCAGGGCGGTGCTCCATTAAGTGACCGTGAGTTAAACTTGTATGGCCAATACAGAGCCGTTTCCCACTGCCGGTTACGGTAGTAGGAGGAAGGCCACAGAGACATGACTAAGAGTACGCAGTTTGTTACCAGTAACGGAAGACCAACAACCCTGCCAACAGGCAAGGATGGTGGAATGAATGACTGGGTAAAAGCTGGAATAAGGAATACCTTTACGGGAGATGGGACAAGTGCGGATAGCTTCCATAGTGGCAGCATGCACGCTCATTTAATGAAACAACAACATGGCTGGGAACCCAGCAAAACTCTACCGACTTAAATTTACTGGGAATAAACAGCCAATGTTGAATCTATGACCACCGCGTGGACCGGATTAAAGTGACCCTAAAGCCATGAGGGCACTACGAGAGTCAACTACCACCCCAAAGGAGGATTGACAAGGAGAAAGCAGGAGACGAAGAGCAGAGAGAATAGCATAAAGTTCTGCTGTGAAGATGCTAGCCTCCGGAGGAAGGCGACACACATAAGAGTGGTCAGGAAAAACAGTAGCAGCCTACACCGTCAAGAGACTTAGAGCCATCGGTGAAGATGGAAACGGAGTGAGTGTGAAGAAAAGTGCTTAAGGAAAAGGCGTTTCAGAATTGTAGGAGGGGTAAAAGCTTTAGTGATGAGGGTCAGGGAAGTACAAAATTTGGGAAGGGGGACCCTCCACAGGGGCATGGACGGGACAATATGAGGAGAAACATTGGTAATACGAATCAAAAGAGAATCTTGTAAGCGAGACAAACGGACAGAAAGAGGAAGGTGGTGAAGAGGAACAGGAACTACAGGATGGGTAAAAATCAAAGCACGACAGAGGCGAGAGTGAGTATACTGAAAGGACCATGCAAGATAACGAAGACAGTAGCGATCACAGCGGTCCTGGAGAGATAGGAAGCCAGTGTCAGCGTACAAGCTGAAGGTAGGAGTTGAACGAAAGGCACCAGAGCTGAGGCGCATCCCAGTATGGTGCAAAGGATCAAGACGGTGAAGAGTAGAAGGAGAAGCAGAAGAGTATGCAGGGGCACCATATTCGAGTTTAGACAGGACGAGAGAGGAGTGCAAATAGAGGAGCGTGCGCCTATCTGCTCCCCAAGAAGTATGGGACAAAACCTTAAGTAGGTTAAGAGCCCTAGAGCATTCAACTCTGAGGTAAGAGATATGGGGCGACCAAGACAAACGAGTGTCAAAAATTAACCCCTAAAGCTTCGCAGAATCTTTGTACACAAGGGGATGACCATGAAGTGACAAAGAAGGACGAAGGACGACATGCTTTCGATTAAGTCATAGCACAAGTCTTATTTGCAGAGAACTTTAAGCCTTGATTGGTGGCCCAAGACGACACGACATCAATCGTAAGTTGAAGTTGCCGTTGAAGGAGAGGAGAATCACCACCACGACAGCAAAGAGTTAGATAGTCGACATAAAGAGCGGAGAAAATGCCAGAAGTAAGGGAGGAAAGAAGACTATTGAGGGCAACCAGAAAAAGAGTAGATCAGAACACTACCTTTGGGTACACTCTCGTATTGCCGAAAAGAGGCAGAGAGAGTGGTACCAAGCCTCACTAAAGGAATGACGAGAGAGGAAGCTTTGGAAAGTTTTACGTTTCTGACTCAAAATAGACAGGTGTTCAAGCAACAACGTACTGGGCGACAGACTCAATTGTCTCAAGAGATGATGAAAGGGAGTGAACATCATGAAGATTGCTGTTAGGATGATGGACATCAGCCTGGATAAACAGGCGGCGTGGAGGGCCAAGAGACAGGGAAAGATGGGAAGAAGGATTGGGGAAAGAAAACACAGGAGACATGGCCGACTGGGTAGGAAGGGGGGAACTTCAGATGGAGAACCAGGAGGGGGTCCCTTCGGGACAGAACGTAAAGGAACAGGGGAGGTGGTGGTGGGCGTGTTCGGGACTAAAATCTAGAAACTGTTGAGAGACCGAGTATGGTGGGAATGATGAGGTGAGGTAGAACGCAACACGAGCGTAGGATATGACAGCAAAAGGGGCGAGATGGCGAACTTGGCATCTTGCTTCAGGAAAAGGCTGACGCTCCCGGTGTTTCAAGTTGAGGACGGCTTCCTCAAGTTTGTAGTGTATACACGAGCAGAGAAGGTAGGGTGGGCCTCACTGCAATTGAGACAGCGAACCTGGGGAGAAGTGAACTCGGACTTTTAGAGTGATCATCGGCCCCACAGATGGGACAGATACACAGTACTTGAGCATTTGAGGACACCGTGCCCGAACTTCCAGCATTTATTGCAAAATCTAGGAGAGGGAATGTACTCCTGAACAAAGCATCAGGCACCAGCAAGAATTATAGAGGGCGGAAGGGTCCTACTATCAAATGTGATTTTCACAACTCTAAGGGGCTGACGGCGACGACCACAAGGGGGTCGAGTGAACGTGTCTACCTGGAGGACAGGATGGCCTTGGGCTTTGGGGATATGTTTAATATCTTCATGGCAGCCTTTTAGGCCCCTAACACCAGTTGCAACATGGTGCGGGAGGAGAACAGTGCCAACAATGACATTTAATCAAGCGTTTTTGGAGATCCGAACAGGGGTCTCCCCAATGCAAGACAATACGGCTAAGCAGGTAGCTGCACCCGGTGAAGGAGCAGCGACGACATGTGTAGCTAAACGGGTGGAATTAAAAGTAACAGGCATCCAACGAATCGATAAGGTGTTTATGGAGTGAGAAATCGTCAGGTGTAGAATCCAGAGAGAGGAGTTCTAAGTATTTAGCCCATGAAGCAGGACCAAACAAGGCTTGGTACTTATTAGTATGGGAAGGGATCGTTAAAAAGGTGTACTAGGCACAAGGAGAGAGAACCACGCCAGGTGGTCACCGTTGGGGGCGTATGGCTCGACCCAACCACAGAGGAGGGAGGGGAGAGGAGGAGAGTAGTCAGGAGGGTCAGAGGAGGAGCTAGGTCTGAACCCAATGTAGCAGGGAGGGGGGGGGGGGGGGGCTACAGAGCCCGGTCTTCCAACACAGTCCGACTCTGAGGCTTGGTCGTCTACCCCACGAGCCTAAGAAGTCAGAGGAACACTATTCAGCAAAATGAAAACGATAGGTTATACTTTCATTCACGAATGTGCACCCGTACCTACCATAGAGCCACAATTAGAGGCAGGACACCCAACAAGAGACATTACACCCCACAAACGCCACCTTAAGAACCATCAGTCCGTCAAAATCGGGTTCAGCAACCGGGTTCAGCAACGAAATGGGTTTTGACAATAAAAGGGTCTCCTCACTTGAGACGTTGGGTTCTACGGGCAAGAGATTATGCCTCCCCAAACACTCGGGCATCAAAACAGAAGAAACCCGGTAGAATAATCAAAACTGGCAAAAGGTCGGCAGGAAATGACAATTAGAAAGGAGAAGAGGCGGGGGGGGGGGGGGGGGGAAGGAGGAAAATGAAATTAGGAAAAGGAAAAGATTTCTGGCACAATTGGTGAAGGCAGCAGCAGAAGTATATGGCATCAAAAGGACAGAGGACTTGACTCGTGAAGCATCACACACTGGCAGCCGCCCACCAAGCCTTCTCACGGCGACAACGAGCCAGAAAGGAAGGGGGGTATAATAATACAAAACATTATATACATCTCCCCAAAACAGTTCTTTATATTGGAAAAACGTAAATTCTAGTTTTTTGTAACTTTCCAATTCGACATTCATACAAAAGTAATGCATTCAAAATAAAGGTTTGAATAGCAAATTACTATAAAAGAAATAAAACGAATTTGGTCTTAACATTTAAATATGAATATATTTATCATCTTTGAACCATTTGTAAACTACCTGTTTTCTTACCCTAACTCCTACAAAATAACCAGTAAAAATCTGTTATTTAGAAAAATCAATTAATGTAATGTGGAACTCTCCTGACTAACCTGACCCACTATTGGTCATCTTTATGAGGCGCTTTATATGCTAGGATGTGGATAACTTAACTATTTAATTTTAATTTCTAGCGGACTGTACAAAAAAAAGGTTACTCTACACAGTTACCACAGTGGGGTGTTACTTATTAATTATTTGAATTCAGATGGTGCCGTATTTATTATTTGATTTAAAGCATTAGTTCTGTTACTCAAGGTTCATTTCAGATTAATCAATTTATTTTATTTACTGCACTGAGAATTAGAGTTAGCAATAAACAAAATTCTTACCTAAGAAAGTCCATAGACCAGAGTAAGCTTCAACTAACTTCGTCCATGGATGAGAAAGAGCTTCATGGGGAATATACGAGTCAGACAAGAGGCCGCCAATGTTAATGCTTCCTTTCCTGCCGACAATCGAATTATTAGAGTGGGAAAATTCACAATTTATGTAATTAAAGAATCCGTGTTTCATCACTTTTTAACTTCAATTTGAAGTAATTATTTTCACTTGATTATGGTGATGTCCTACAGGTGACCACGATCACTCCAAATACCTTGTATACACAAGAAATTGCCTTAATGATATTAAATGTGAGACAGTGTAGTTACCTCAAACGAGGCTATTGGACCTTCAGGCAACTAATGCAAGGATTTTGACAACGTCAAAATGTTATGTCACCCACGTGGGCCGTGTTTATATCCATAATGGATATGGAAATATCCAAACCCTCCCCCCCTCCCACTTTCCGAACTCTTAGTCAGTGCGAGGGTTAATAATTTAGAAGTGGTCGCTAAATTCTAATTAAGTTAATATTAACTATGTATCTATACAGTATTAGATTTTATCTCCTTTTAGTTTAATAACGAGACATAATAGAACATCGGGGAGCTGACCTGACCCAGCAGAGAATTGCGTCAGCCCTCAAGGTATACTGCCAAGTATTTAATTTTAATTCTATTATTTTAAGCAGAAAACAAACTTCATAGCAATTTAATATTTAGTATGAAAGTGCTAAATGTGTAAATTATTTCCAATATATATGCATTACTAGAAGCAAAAGATGAAAAGCTTTCCTCTATCAACGTAACTGAAATACGACTAAATGAACCCTTTAACCAACAACAGTACACACCTTAAATGGTTACACAGCTATTCACATCTATTCACAAACTTACCGCAATGCACCAGGCCTCTTAAGACTCATTCATAATCTACTGCAAGAGCCAGAATCTGCCTCACATAAGGCCAACCTGAGAAACGGAAAATTCAAACAATAACACACGTGCAACGAAACTAGTGATTGCATTAAGTAAATTTGCAATTCCTAGACAAATGAGGCTTACTATCAATACTACAGGGAAAATACCCCGATTGAGAACTTTGCCCTCAATCAGTTGGCTTTCTCCAATGT
Organism: Procambarus clarkii; assembly: GCF_040958095.1. Lineage (NCBI taxonomy): Eukaryota > Metazoa > Arthropoda > Malacostraca > Decapoda > Cambaridae > Procambarus > Procambarus clarkii. The sequence goes on from NC_091177.1 coordinate 7,251,082, forward strand.
GTTTGCTCCCTCTGATGAAAAAGTAGGACTATACTTACCAAGTCCATTGGATATCTATGCTTTGACTGGCATTTAATTCTTCTCTGTTGAATTAATCTGCAGGTCCGCTCGTATCATACCTTCCTCGTCAACATTGACCGCTCATCCTTTCATCTATCAGTCGCCCCACTGTTAAAGATAGAAAACTGTCACTGTGGCTCACATCCTATTTTAATTGCACTGTACATCAATCACTGCAGCACACCACTCACTGCCTTTGGTGGGTACTACATGTGCAGCGTGACTATTGTGTCTTTGGGGATGGCTGTTACCATGCTAAGAGTAGCCTAGGTTAAGATTCCTGGCTCTAGTCTGATGCTGAACTAGCAGAGGCAGTACCTGCGGATGTGAGCTCTAGGCTAAAGGCCTTGACTTTCAAATTCACTCTGGTCTTGTATGAAAGGCCTTTTTTTCCAATATACTTTGAATTACAGGGTTAAACCTGGTTGATGCCCTGTGTGTGCATTGTTTGTTTGGAGTTATATGTGGGAAAATATCTCATACCTAATGTACAGTACTTGTAACCGATTACAGGTAAATTTCCAGATCTTTTCTACTCTTAAACACCAGCCTGAGGGAGGATCGTCTTATACTTTGATCTAAAAGGCTGTTTGAAGTGGTCCACAGACTTGTACAGTGCAACCCGAATTAAATGAACAATATGGGACCAATCTAAATTCGCTGCAATATGAAGGGCTCGTTGCAATAGGAGATGCCTCCACGAGGCACATATTTGTGAACGAAAACCGGCAATCTTAAAATTAAAAGGAACCATAGAATTTGGTTTTAAATGTGCTCAGTGGCTGTCTCAAGGCCTCGACTCTTAATGTTGTGTTCTTTTTACGAAAATCTTTAAAAATGTGATTGGAGAGACGGGATATAACCACCCTGCTGTGGCGCAGCCCCAACATGGGTACTGGAAGGAATAGCCCTGAATACCTACCCAGTTCTCTTATGTCACATGTACTGGTCAGGAACAGTTCTCCACCCCCCCCCCCCTTCCCCAAGCCAGGCCCCTTCCGTCATGTGCCCCACACATTCAGGCTGGGCCACGACTATCAAGATCTGCAAGTCTTGGGGTAAAAATGAAGACAATACCTCGTCTGTATTCTCTAAAATGTAAATAAATATTTTCAGTTTTATGTACAATATACATACATGTCAATCCACTGCCGTCACCAGTCAGTCCCAATAAAGCAGCCCGTCTTCCAAACGAAGACCCAAAAGTGATTCCATGCACCCACCAAATCTCCTGTTTATGAAGGAAAATCGGTTTACACGACTCGACTGATTTCGTTGGAATATATCCGGAACAAGTGCTTCACTGACTAATTTTGTTCGAATCACAACGTTATAAATGCTTCACCCACGTACTACAAATACAAATAATGGCCAGCAGAACCTAAACACCTAACCTATGCCTATATATGCATAATATGCTATTATAATAATTTATATTTGATAAAGTTCCTGTTTTGAATGAACAGCATGTTAAAATTTATGAATGCGTCTGTGGGGTCAACCGCTGGATGTAATAGACTTGAGTCGAGGACGGGTTGAATAAGGACTTAAATCACTTTACATTTCTGTACTATACCAAGGTAGAAAAATGCCACATACCTCCCTCAAACGCCGAGCCAACACACTGCTTGCCGGGGGGGGAGCACGTTTTCGGCCTTTTGTATCAATGGACCACAAGCCTAGTACTTTATGCTTCTGCCACTGGACCGAGTGGAGTACTGACTGCCCAAATTGATCCGTGCGCTTGGTTTCTAGGTCGGCGACTCTGATTGGCTCATTTGCCGCCACCAAACGTGCAGTTCTGGGCCAAACTGCTACAACAGGCGGCCGGCCTCTCTCTCTTCTGCAACAGTTCAACACGTTACAAGATTAAATCACAATTAGTATCGTAATTTTGGTGCGCTGAATACACAAGTACTTTATAATGTGGCTTTCCGAAAAAGCCACATTAACAAAGTATATTCATACCGTAATACTCTACTGTGTATAGGGTATTTACATTCATACCCTAATATTTCACACGCTCTATAGCCGATTTCTTTGGCCAAAATTGTAATTTAAACCAGTCATATGAAGGACACCTACAAAGAGAACCTATCTCCTAACGTATTTAATCACATTGGTATATTTCCCCACACTCTGGCCTCAAAAGCTTATTTTCAGAGGAAAACAGGTCCATATTTGTGAATGAAAACCTGGAAATCTCAAAATGAAAAATATAATAGGTTTTAAATGTGCTGAATGGCTTTCTCAAGGCCCCCTAACATTTCTATTGTTGCGTCCATCTACGAAAATCATTAAAAATGCGACTGGAGCCACAATGAGTCACCATACCTCCCATACCTTAGCCTCAAAATCGATTTTTCAAAGGAAAAAAAAAGGTCCAAATTTTACTGAACCAAAACCTCTGCAACTTGGGAGAAAAAAAAATTGGTTTTAAATATGCTCGGTGGCTTTTCCAAGGTCTAACTATTTCATATAATGTTGCCTCACTATGAACTCAGTCCTAACAAATTGATAAAATCCCCCACATCCCCAGTTTCAGCGAACTCTTGCTCGTCGAATCACGCAAGTAAATTGGCATGAAAAGTGTTCTCCAACTGGAGATTAGTTGAATTGAGATTCCTCTATTTGGTGGGTGGGAGAAGGTTGATGAACCAGGGACCTCTGATGTTCATACAGTGTTCTATGATTGTGCTTTTTCTACCATATCTCTCATTCCATTAAGTTTATATTTTGTTTTGTATGAGACCTGGTCTTCCATTACCTTCCATGTATATACTATATGATACCCATCTTGTATTATTTCTGAAAGTATTTTGAATGCTTTGAGACAGTCCTATTATGTCTATGCGTACTGTACATGTTCTCTGAATTCCCGCTATTTTATCTAATGTTTTGAAAGCGAGTACTGAGCAGTAACTCAGCAGAAGTAGAACAGCACAAGTCATTTGAAGAATAGAGGCATTGTGGTGGAATCCCTGAATTTGAAGGTTTCACAATCCACCTTAGAATATTCTGGCTGATGCTATGTTTGCAATGTTATGCTTTGCAAAGTTATGCTTAATAATCATTAGGTCATCCGAGATTATTCCCCGATTCATTACGGGACTTTTTATGAGATCTGACTAGCCTGTATTTCATAAATGTTTTACAATTCTACCTTATCCAAGTACTGTACTATAAAAACTCAAATAAGAATTCTGATAAATCTGAATCTTTGAGTAACCCAAATTAATTTGAGTTAAGATTGTTTAACAAATTCAGATTACCAGATTTTGCTATAGAGATACGGCTTTTAGTACGGCACTTTAGTTTATAGTATGGCTTTTAGGATCAAAGGCGAGCCGACACTAGTTACGTGAACTTTACTCCCTCCTTCAGATTTGTCAAAGGCACTGCTATAGTAGAGAAGTCAGGAACAAACTTACGGTAGAATCCGGCCATACCCAGGAAACGCAGGACCACCTTACGTGTTGAAGAGGTCGGGTACTGAACGATGACTTGCGTTGTTCTTCAGGAAGATCCATCTTCCATCAACCACACGTTCTAAAAAATGTTAGATATCTTAAATAACGATTTATGCACATCGACTACCAACCGCGCTTGTTGAATAGCCGATAAGAATGCTTCCATATTCCGCAAATGGTCTTCCCAGCTGGAGTCTTAAATCAACTCATCAATGTAGACCACGCCATTCTCTACGTCGCGTAGTATACTAGTCATTAATCGCTGAAATGTAAAGGCGGCATTTTATATATCAAATGGCATAACTTGACAAAAAAAGACCACCAGGAGTCACAAAAACAATCACGCTCTTTCAGAAGTACCTGCCAATAACCCATGAGGTCAAACTTCGTTAGGCAATTGTACAGAGTATTGATACCGACAGTATCAATACTCTTCTATGCATAACCCATAAATAGTTTTTATCACAACGATGGTATATTGAACCAATTAAGCCCAGAGTAGCCTTAAGGGATGGTCCGATTATTCGTTCCTCTACTTCAACTGATTAAATTTGCTACGTTTTCACCGGCAATTTTAAATCAAGGAAAACCAACAAGCATTTTATAACCCCGTAACTCAAATACCATAAACATACACGAAACCGATTTTACCTTTATCATAACCACCATTTGTATAACATACGTCAAGGCAAACTACAGCTACACAAACCCTCCAAAAACTCTCACATCCGGAATGAACGTCATAACAATTACGCAATATAGGCAAACATTACCAATCTTTCCCCTCACTATCCTCACTACAATTCCACTCCCTTATATGAAAAGGATAGGTCTCAAACCGCCTTGGCATGACCTTCCTGTCCCCGGTCATGCCACTACAGCGACCATTAGTTTTGAAAGATCACCGTTTACTTATTTACCTACAATGTTCTGCTACAATAGTAGTCAAGGCCTGGGGGGGGGGGCTCTATAAGCCCATAAAGCCTGACGCTTAAAGTGCACTTACACCTATAAGTATAAATCGTGCTGTGGTGTGTATCTTTTTATGCACTTTACGTATACAATTCAACCATCTGTGCCCCAACAAATAAGGTAAATTTCACTCGCCTTCTAGATAACATTGGGACGTGCAAGTCTCTCCTCCATGGCTACTCTGCCGCGTGCCCTTGCTCGCCGTCTCTTATGCTGACTTGTGGCACCAATACAAACTTCATCTGTGATCCGGCCGCCCCGCACCCTTCCACACGCTGTACTGCATCAATGAAATGTTCTCAACATGAATACCCATCTAGTAATCTTAAGCCCTGAAGCCATCTTATTTGCAAGTAAAACTTTGAAGTTTACTTGTAACCTAGGAATACCTTTATTTTTTTATTAAAATCAAGATTGAGGTTGAATTCTGAATATTTTCAGCTTTGCCATTCTAACTTCCTTCAGGCGAAGATCACAAATACAATACAATTCATGTCTTGCAGCTCCGACTAGGTGGTTCCCCCCCTTCATACTTCACCCCAGTCATAACGCCACCAGGGCCATCACCCCCCCCCCCCTCTTAAACCTTGTCTGTACAAATACCATTGCTAAAATAAGTGATTAATCCCATTACTCTTCTTGTGGTCGCACATGTGTCCACCCTAGTCACATTTCCGGAGTTACAGCTGTCAAGCTAGGATTTACTGCCAAATAATTGCCTAGCCCCTATTCAACCATTAGTACGTGGAACACAACATTGAAGGTTACTGTTCTAGGGAAAACTATGGGAGCGAAAATGGCTCAACTTCATTCTTTCAAATTCAATGCCACACTATATACTTCCGGCTACACAACGATAAGCAAGAGCTGAAGCTCTCAAGTTAAAAAAATTCCTGTACTTACATTTGACCATAAAGACTCCTCCAGACTTTTTGCTTGTACCTCCACTACCGTCGGGGCATTATCCCGCTCGCTACACAATCAACAAAAGCTCCAACATGCCTCCGTCACCGTATTCGTCCCCCACTACACAACTCCAGATGTTAAGATCGTGGTAATGTCAAGCCTTGTGTCGCTAGTCGACCACAACCTTACATCCTATCAGCGTAATCTTAAACATGTCTTAAGATTTTTAGGAGCACTTAAACGTTACCTTAGTCACACGCCCATGTAAGTTTTACATTCGACTGCCTCTAACCAGTCACATGTGACATGTTAATGATTGTTATCAGTTATGAAATGAATATGTTTTAAATATTATGAATGCCTCTGGAGGGGGGGGGGGGGGCCGCACCTTGTTTCAATGAACCTAGGAGCTGTGCTGCTAGCCTACCGACCTCTTATCTACGTGACAAGTGTACACAATTAACATGGCTCACCTTGAGGCTGTAGTGTGGGGGCGAAGGTAGAACCAGTCTTATGTAAAATAGGTATCACTTCATGTTGGTGTTGAATCATCGTCCTGTCGGCGAGGACCTATGCCCCAATCAGTCGTATTACCTGGAAGAAAAGGGGGGGGGCCTTAGTTACCGAATGCGGCAAATATAAATGATTAATGCATTATTCAGGCCTTAACAATAGGCTACCTAAACACTTTAATTGTAAGTGGCAGTTTCATTGATATTCGTGCTGCAATACTTTAACGGCAATAAGGGTGATAGAAGTAATTTAGGTAAACTGCAGAGGTATGGTTAGTTACAATGTGGGTTGGATCCCTTTAAAAGGGGGGGGGGCCTAGTAGTAACCTAACTATTCTAGCCAGACTTATAACTGCTTTGAAATTACAAGCTAGACTGAAGGAGCACCATTCCAAATAATTGTCATAGGGCACAGTCAAGCCTTGCATCAAACTTCATATTTACACCCTCTATATCTGCATTTTTAGTCTACTAAAAATTACAATAGTTATTTAAATGCTGACGTACATCACTTGCCTTGTGCATCGCACCTAATAGGACCATCCTCCCTTGATAACTTGTTAAAGGTCCTATAAACCACAGCCACCTGCACCATGATTCACTCTACTTACATAATAATAGTTGTCTGCTCCACTGGGACAACTCGGCCACCTGCTTCAGATCGACATGTCCACACTGCTAACAAGAGCTTCACCCAGGCTTCAATTGTTACCATCCTAAACTTCATGGCTGGAGTGGGCTACCTCAGCCCTGTTTCACTGTTCCCAACATCCACATCTTCAGAACAACCTCACTGTCGTTGCAGCAGCCACACGAAGTCTGTAATAACCAGGAAAGCAAGATTAATGAAGATGACAATATATATAGTAAAGATTAAAGATATTTTAGTACTGAATATGAGTCAGGACTAAAATATACTGCGTATGTACACCCAACACGGGGGTATACAGCCTTGAATTAGATATTTTGCCCCTAGCTAATCGCGTTTTGAGGGTGTATAAAGTATGTGTATCCTAGGGTCTGTTGGGGCCCCAGCGACCCATCAACAATTGGGTTCCAGCACAGGGACAACAGACCACTAACACTACCACACCTACACGACCCTCTTACAGGAATTCTAGGGGCAAAATAACGCTCAGCTGCTCCTCCACGAGCAGGTGGACTCAACAGCCAATCACGTTTCTCCTTTTCAAATGACGTCACGTTCTCGCTAGCTGTACTCTCATTGGTCGGCTCGACCTAATTGGATACCCTACTAATTCAAATGAGATATATTTATTGAAACTGAAATATATACACGGGGACGTATTACACCCCGCTTCTCGGTGTATACACACTGAGTTTACTTTAGTCATGGACTATGTTTAGGGCTAAAGGTATCCCTGGTGCTTGGTAAACTAGTGTACTGACGTTAATAACCATCGATACGGTGGTACATTAAGGACAACACCTTTTTCGCACTTTTAAGTTTTATTTAAATTATTTTAATTCTTTTTTCTTACAATCAATAATATCAAAACATTGGGACAATGTCAACAATATTGATCAACATAGAGGCTCACTTTATTTTATGTTACGCAGAGCTGCCATTGAACCACTGGACTGTGGTTCAACCCTCTGCTTAACAACAAATAAAGTAAGCCTCTATGTTGATTAATATTGTTTACATTGTCCCAATGTTTACATTGGATATTATTGATTGTAAAAACAAATTATTGTATTTTTTATATTTTCTATATATTGTTTCTTATAAATGTAGTACAAGTATTTATGAACAAATATGAATTGGAAAGCCTATGACTCGCACGGATCATTAAAAACCACCCTGAGCACGTCCCTTTGAGAGTACGTCCCTTTGTGAGCACGTCCCTTTGAGAGTACGTCCCTTTGTGAGTACGTCCCTTTGTGAGCACGTCCCTTTGTGAGTACGACCCTTTGTGTTCTTTCAACCTGCTCAAGTGGGCCCTACTGTGTGTATTTAAAATATGTATTAATATCAATTGTTACAATTATTTCTATCCTATGCTTTACATAAAGCCCAATATTGGCGTAGTACACAATATGTTAAGCTGCTCGCGAGCGTCTTCTCCCGTTCTGGGTCACCCGGCTTACTGGGTTAGGTTAGGAGAGGAAACTTTCCAATAATGGTTTTCATTATATGTGTAACAAAAAGGAGGCTTGGATGAGGACCGGGTAGCAGGGACGCTAAGCCCCGAAATCATCTCACGATAACCATTTGTCGCAGGTCGACCGGAACCTTTACATCTCTTCCACGTATCAATTTCAACAGTTGTCATATTAATGTTAAACTAACCATTGGTTGCATGACTATGCTAACGTTTCTATAAATATCATGATTAACATTTAAAACAAATTAACCTATTTAATAATGCTACTGCAATTAATGAAATGTTTGTTATTAGGTAGCAAAGGCCCTTTATTTCTCCAGTTACCTTAACGGGGGCAGGAAGCCGACGGCTTCCCACCCCTCCGCTCTGTCATACCAAAAGAAATAAATCTATGTACCCCGGTACCGGATATTAGTTTAGATTAGAACCTCCTAACTTACAAAACAAAAACTACCTCCTTCCTTGTCAAAACACATGGGGGGGGGGGTTATCTTGAGATGATTTCGGGGCTTTAGTGTCCCCGCGGCCCGGTCCTCGACCAGGCCTCCACCCCCCCAGGAAGCAGCCCGTGACAGCTGACTAACACCCAGGTACCTATTTTACTGCTAGGTAACAGGGGCATAGGGTGAAAGAAACTCTGCCCAATGTTTCTCGCTGGCGACTGGGATCGAACCCAGGACCACAGGATCACAAGTCCAGCGTGCTGTCCGCTCGGCCGACCGGCTCCCTCCGGGAGGCGGGGGGGGGGGGGGGGGAACAAAACACAATCAGTTTTTGCCACAGTCCGATAAGGCAACTCTACCAATATTAGAAGTAAACAACTGATATGCGGCTATAAACTCTACTTTATATTGAAATCATACTTATAACAGGCAGGGCCACCCCCCCCCCCCCCCCCCCCGTCCGGAAATTGTAGATCCATCTGCCTATTTTTTCCGGTAATTCCTTTTAAACGCATTTTGTGTGCAATAACACCATGGTCACGTTTGTCAAAGGCTTTTACGAAATCTGTGTAAATTACATCAGCGTTTTGTTTGTCTTCCATAGCGTCTAGTGCCATGTCATAGTGGTCCAGCAACTGTGACAGGCAAGAGCGCCCTGTTCTGAACCCGTGTTGTCCGGGGTTATGGAGAGGCACTCACAACGGGACGTACTCACAACGGGACGTACTCACAAAGAGACGTACTCACAAAGGGACGTGCTCACAAAGGGACGTGCTCACGTGCTTTACAGAGACGTTAGAAAGAATTTTTTCAGTGTCAGAGTAATTAATAAATGGAATGCACTAGGAAGTGATGTGGTGGAGGCTGACTCCATACACAGTTTCAAATGTAGATATGATAGAGCCCAATAGGCTCAGGAATCTGTACACCAGTTGATTGACGGTTGAGAGGCGGGACCAAAGAGCCAAAGCTCAACCCCCACAAGCACAATTAGGTGAGTACAAAGGGACGTGCTCACAAAGGAACGTACTCACAAGTTAACGTACTCACAGGTCAACGTACTCACAAGGAAACGTACCAACAAGTTTTTTTTTTTTTTTTTTTTTTTTTTTTATTATTTTCTACCACAGACGTGGCCACACATTTACAATGCTAACCAGCATATATACATTTTCTTCTGTCCTCCATGGACAGGGTTAGAGAAGTGTTAAACATACAGTTCAAGGGTTTATTGAACACTCAACCACAGAAGGTGATTCGGTGCTTTTAAAATGCTAAGCTAACCTACATACGTAAATACAAAGATACACAGATTTACGTATGCCCTACATAAAGTATTAGATGTGTCTTTTACATAGTGTCATTAATGTACATTCACAAAGGTGAAATGTAATTCTGATCAGCTTCCATATATGCTTTATACCCATACATATACATACACACACACATACACATACATATATACACACATACATGCATTCACATACATTTGTCTCATTTACCCTGACAGGGTGAGGTAGCTGATAAAGAAACTAGTGTGCAATTAAGCACTTAATCACTGAAGGTGATGAAGGTGCTTTTACAAGCTCAGGTTATATAGCTACATCACATACATACATTGTATGATTGATACATTACATGGTCAATTTTGGATACAAGTCCAATATATCATCAAGTGTTCCAGTACTCATATAGTAACTACAGAGTTCAGCATACCTTAGCCCAGGAGGGCGAAAGTCAGTCAGTATGGGACATTCTACAATATAATGTTCAAGAGAGTGCATGTTTTCTCTTTCACAAAGTTGACACATTGTGTACTCGACATTTGGGTTTTGAGAAAGCTGCCAGATACGTCTATATCCCAGGCGTATTCTGGCCACTATAACATCACATTGCCGGGTTCTTGTTCTATTAGTCCCATATGTGAATGTCTCCTCACGATATCTATCATAATATTTAATGCTATAACTTTCAGGTCTTTGAGAATTTGTTAGGTCGGTGAGATTTTCATTAGGTATCTGTTTAAGTATTCTCTTTGTCACTGCTAATGAAACACCCATATCAATTTCTACCACTGGTTTTCTGCAAGCTGACTTAGCAAGCATATCAACAGTGTCATGCCTTGAGATGCCAACATGTGATGGTATCCATAGGAATTTAATCTCAAATCTGTTTTCTTTGGCAGCTAAAACATTCATTCGAATATCACTGACTATTTTCTGGGTGTCACTACTATGTGCGTTCAATGCCAGGAGTGCACTCTGCGAGTCACAGTATATAAGTCCACTGCCTTTGTCTTTTAAAAATTCAGTGGCAAGGTATATGCCTGCAAGTTCGGTTTGAGTTGTACTTGCCCAGTCATTGACGCGCTTCATTGCTGTATGTACGAGAGAAGATTGTTCAAATATGTTACATGCACATCCGGTACATCGTCCACCTTCTTCTACAGAGCCGTCGGTATAGCACTGATAAACATCGTTACCCATACTCTGAGTACTTTCAGTGATGCTTTTCAGTGTTAACTGTTTTAACAATGTAGTGTGCACACTATCTTTCTTGGGCGCATTTACAAAATCAACTGATAGATCCCAGTTATCCCATGGAGTAATTGGCTGATTAATCATTAGTCGAGTTGGGTACATATTTAATATTTTGATGGAGTTGGCTACCTTGTAGAACCAATATACATAATCAGATTTCGTTCTTCTTCTATAGACCTCAGGTGAGTGTAGCATATTAGAAAGTTTAGCTTGAAACTTCATGTGTTGTCTAGATCTACTCAATGCCTTCACGCCGAAAACTGTGCTAATAGACAAGATTCTCTCACTTATGGTAGGTAATTTTAACTCTGTTCTCATATTAACTATTCTCGTGGACTTTGGAGCCCCAAGGGTGAGACGCATAGCTTCATTTTGCAAGGTTTCAAGAGATTTCAGCTCTTTGTCAGTATACAGTGTGAGATGTAGAGCATTGTAGTCAATCACAGAGCGTATAAATGATACATAAAACATTCTAGCAAGTCTCACGTTAAGCCCATGATTGACACCAACAAGGACCCGCAAGGGCTTTAATCTCTCCCAAAGTCTCCTCTTGAGAGAAGAAAGGTACCCAGGGTCGTTAATGGGGACACCAAGGTATCTGTAAGACTCGCAGTTCTCAAGTGCTCGCCCATCTATATGATAATTGGGTGGTGGAATACCACATGGAATGAGGGCACGAGTTTTCTGTACAGAGATAAGGAGGCCACATTCCTCAGCTCTAGTAGCAAAAGCGTCGAGCAGAACTTGCATTCTAGGCTCGGACGGACCTCACTCTTTTGTTTTCTGCCAGTCCCAGCGCGCGCATGTTGAACACGCACCCAACAGTAATTACGGTGAAAACTGGGTGAAGCGTCCGTCCTAGAAACTCGAACAATTTTAATTCCAACATACATACGTAGGGAAAGGAGATGAGAGAGAGAACCTAAGCAGTAAAGTAGGGGATGGCGAGTGCGAGGGGGTTGGGGGTAGAAAGGTTGGCCGGAGAGGAAGGAGGTAGATAGTGAGAGGAAGGAGGTAGATAGTGAGAGGAAGGAGGTAGATAGTGAGAGAAACAAGGAGTAGTATAAGGACTAAATGAAGGAACAGGTCTAAGACCTCGTACAAGTACCAAACACGCCACTGGACCACAGAGGCTAGACATGACCCATCAGCCACTACACTAGGCTTGGGCCTGGTCACTGACCACCAGACCGGCTGCCCAGACCTAATCTCTCCCAGGAAGTCGTGGGTGGAGTCTTGTCTTGCAATAACATCCGAGGTATGTAGCTCATTGCTACACACACACGCACGCGCGCGCGCGCGCGCGCACACACACACACACACACACACACACACACACACACACACACACACACACACACACACACACAGAGGGGGGGCCTCGTAGCCTGGTGGATAGCGCGCAGGACTCGTAATTCTGTGGCGCGGGTTCGATTCCCGCACGAGGCAGAAACAAATGGGCAAAGTTTCTTTCACCCTAAGTGCCCCTGTTACCTAGCAGTAAATAGGTACCTGGGAGTTGGTCAGCTGTCACGGGTTGCTT
>NC_091177.1:7268656-7331156 GCF_040958095.1 Procambarus clarkii
AACAGAGCCGCTGTGATTAAGTAAAGATCTATAGGTTTCGTAAGGGGGTTGTACTCACCTAGTTGTGTTTGCGGGGGTTAAGCTCTGGCTCTTTGGTCCCGCCTCTCAATTGTCAATCAACTGGTTGTGTAATGCTGACTCCCGCTCCTAGTCTCATACTTTATATAATTTTTATTCGTGATTTATAAACGAGATTGACCTTAAAAAAATTGTGTTATACAAAAAACTTGGAGAAATCTTAACTTTAAGACTTATAGGGATTTTAAAGACTATATTAGGCCTTTATGAATCCCCCTATCATAAAGACATTCACAAAGGGATATTTAACTCAAGTCTTACCGGGGAAGAACATTAACCAAGCGATGACTGGCAAAATAAAGACACCTTGAAAGTTAAGCTTCAAGTTCTGATGTACAAATTGTGTTTATAATTAATACAGTTGTGTCTGAAGCCTTTGGTCGGAAATGCTACTGCTCAAAAATTTCTACTACTGCTACTGCTATTTCTACTACTGCTACTGTTCAAAAATTTCCAGGCTACCATGACCAGGCTCTTCTAGGAAGACCTCCTGTCCTCCTCCTCCTTCACTCCCCCCCCCTCTCTCTCCCTAATACTCCTACTCCTTCCCTCTATAGTCTTATTCTTCCCCCTCCGTGTCCCTTCTCACAGGTCATATACTGAAAGAGTAAAGAAAAAATCGCATTCGATACAGAGTCGGTTAATTGTAAATATTTAACATGGAGGTTCATAGTATGAAAGGTTAAAAGACCGTTCAACTTTCTGTAACAGTTTTGGCTAAGCGATCTCCCCATGTTTGTCTGGTAGCTGTTTGGCGGGTGGATAAGAGAGAGTGCGAGGTAGGTAGGTAGGTAGGTAGGTAGGTAGGTAGGTAGGTAGGTTGGTAGGTTGGTAGGTAGGTAGGTAGGTAGGTAGGTAGGTAGGTTGGTAGGTAAGGGAATAGAATGTGAGACAGGTAGGTAGGCACATATGAAAGAGAGAGAGAGACAGAGAGAGAGAGAGAGAGAGAGAGAGAGAGAGAGAGAGAGAGACAGACAGACAGACAGACAGACAGACAGACAGACAGACAGACAGACAGACAGACAGACAGAGATCGAGAGAGAGAGAGAGAGAGACAATTTCCACCTCCCTACCAGTCAGTTACATATCGCGTTGTGTTATTACATTCCACATACGGCCGTAAACCAGTAACCCGCTGAACATTCTGGTTATTGATTCTCACCTGTAAATATCTCAGCTTAGAGAACACTGATGTAAAGATCCTGAACACATTACACACACATAAGTATAAACTTAACGGCCGGCTTGGCGCCTTCTTATAATAATGACTTAAACTTGAAGGAACCGCAGTAACGTGATATACGGACATCTTTCTCTGGGGACACAGCCATGACCCTAGTTCGATACCCGTCCTGTACAGGAGTATGGAGGGGTCTGTGAGTTACCCATATTAGATGGGGCCCATCTAATAGTGGGATGGAGTAAAGGGAAAGGATGGAAGAGACGGGAGATGAGAATGGGAAGGTGAAGCATTAAGATATAAGACACACGGGGAGGGGGCGGGGAGGGATAAGATAATCAGAAGAAAGTGCTAAGCCAGTCTATGTAGGACAAGAAAGGAACATGATGAGGCCGAGAGTGAAGGAGGGCAGCTCAGAATCTTGGACCATCAGGGATCATTTATAAGTCAAAAAATCTCTCCTTCAAGGCAATCGACACAACGTATGTCAGACCAGTACTGAAATATTGCAGCTCCACCTTGTCAAGCATAAAAACCAAAATTGAAAAAAAAAAACACAGAGCTTTGCAACAAGATTGGTACCAGAGCTAAGAATGGTTCAGCTACGAGACTGGACTTGTGGAGCTAAATCTCACAACCCTTATAGATAGAGGGAACTGATGAGATATGATTGCGATATGCAAGATACTGAGGAGGGGGAACTGTATGGAAATACTCGTACCCTATACGGGACGGTCAGCAAGTTAAGTTCATTGAAATAAGAAGTTGTGGAAGCCACCTCCATCCACAACTTTAAGGAAAGATTCGATGAAGAATGTTAACGTCAGAAGAGTTCAATTGTAACGCAAAAGGTACAAGAACGGTAGTAGGCGGGGGGGGGGGGGGGCGGGGGCATATAGAGCCAAACCTTACTTCCCCCGTAGTCACTGTTAGGCAAGTACACACGCACACGCACGCACCCAAACACCCCCCCCCCCACACACACACACACCACACACCCACACACCCACACACACGCACACCCACACCCACACCCCCCCCCCCACACACACACACACACCCACACACACACACACACACACACCCACACACCTCGTAGCCTGGTGGATAGCGCGCAGGACTCGTAATTCTGTGGCGCGGGTTCGATTCCCGCACGAGGCAGAAACAAATGGGCAAAGTTTCTTTCACCCTGAATGCCCCTGTTACCTAGCAGTAAATAGGTACCTGGGAGTTAGTCAGCTGTCACGGGTTGCTTCCTGGGGTGTGTGGTGTGAAAAAAAAAGTAGTTAGTGTAGTTAGTAAACAGTTGATTGACAGTTGAGAGGCGGGCCGAAAGAGCAAAGCTCAACCCCCGCAAACACAACTAGGTGAATACAACTAGGTGAATACAACTAGGTGAATACACACACACCCACCCACACACACACCCAGACACACACACACACACACACACACACACACACGCACACACACACACACACACACACACACCCAGACACACACACACACACACACACACACACACACACACACACACCCACCCACACACACACCCAGACACACACACACACACACATACACACACACACACACCCACACATACACACACACACACATCACTGTGAGACGGGAGAGTCAGGAGCAACACTGGAGAAGCAGCAGATAAAAGCTATTAGTACTATCGTGTGCTCTTGTCACAACAACCACATCCCTTTGTAAATACGAGACGCCGGACTGGTTCTTTTGGTGCCCCAGAGTCCACGCGGGAGGCCCCGGACTCTCCTGGGAGTCCATGCGGGACGTGAGGGCCCGGACTCTCCTGGGAGTCCATGCGGGACGTGAGGGGACCGGACTCTCCTGGGAGTCCATGCGGGACGTGAGGGCCCGGACTCTCCTGGGAGTCCAAGCGGGAGCGCCCGGACTCTCCTGGGAGTCCAAGCGGGATGCGAGGGCCCGGACTCTCCTGGGAGTCCAAGCGGGAGCGCCCGGACTCTCCTGGGAGTCCAAGCGGGAGGGCCCGGACTCTCTTGGGAGTCCATGCGGGACGTGAGGGGACCGGACTCTCCTGGGAGTCCATGCGGGAGGCCCCGGACTCTCCTGGGAGTCCATGCGGGACGTGAGGGGACCGGACTCTCCTGGGAGTCCATGCGGGAGGCCCCGGACTCTCCTGGGAGTCCAAGCGGGAGGGCCCGGACTCTCTTGGGAGTCCATGCGGGACGTGAGGGGACCGGACTCTCCTGGGAGTCCATGCGGGAGGCCCCGGACTCTCCTGGGAGTCCATGCGGGACGTGAGGGGACCGGACTCTCCTGGGAGTCCATGCGGGAGGCCCCGGACTCTCCTGGGAGTCCAAGCGGGAGGGCCCGGACTCTCTTGGGAGTCCATGCGGGACGTGAGGGGACCGGACTCTCCTGGGAGTCCATGCGGGAGGCCCCGGACTCTCCTGGGAGTCCATGCGGGACGTGAGGGGACCGGACTCTCCTGGGAGTCCATGCGGGAGGCCCCGGACTCTCCTGGGAGTCCATGCGGGAGGCCCCGGACTCTCCTGGGAGTCCATGCGGGAGGCCCCGGACTCTCCTGGGAGTCCATGCGGGAGGCCCCGGACTCTCCTGGGAGTCCATGCGGGAGGCCCCGGACTCTCCTGGGAGTCCATGCGGGAGGCCCCGGACTCTCCTGGGAGTCCATGCGGGAGGGCCCGGACTCTCCTGGGAGTCCATGCGGGAGGGCCCGGACTCTCCTGGGAGTCCATGCGGGAGGCCCCGGACTCTCCTGGGAGTCCATGCGGGAGGCCCCGGACTCTCCTGGGAGTCCATGCGAGACGGGAGGGCCCGGACTCTCCTGGGAGTCCATGCGGGACGTGAGGGGACCGGACTCTCCTGGGAGTCCATGCGGGAGGCCCCGGACTCGCCCGGGAGTCCATGCGGGAGCGCCCGGACTCTTCTGGGAGTCCATGCGGGACGTGAGGGGACCGGACTCTCCTGGGAGTCCATGCGGGAGGCCCCGGACTCTCCTGGGAGTCCATGCGGGACGTGAGGGCCCGGACTCGCCCGGGAGTCCATGCGGGACGTGAGGCCCCGGACTCGCCCGGGAGTCCATGCGGGACGTGAGGCCCCGGACTCGCCCGGGAGTCCATGCGGGACGTGAGGGGACCGGACTCGCCCGGGAGTCCATGATGGGTCGAGGATAAATATACCGCCTGCCATCAGTCTCCACCAACAAGCATGAAAGAAAATATACTGTGTGTGTGTGTGTGTGTGTGTGTGTGTGTGTGTGTGTGTGTGTGTGTGTGTGTGTGTGTGTGTGTGTGTGTGTGTGTGTGTGTGTGTGTGTGTGTACTCACAACTAGAGCGTAACTCAAGAGTCTAGGTGGCGAGAGGCGTGTTTGTGTGCGCTACTTGATTGCGTTTGTTTGACTTCTACAAGTTTATTGCATTTTTCATATTCTTTTTACGTGAAGCTCCTTTTTTTCCCCTTGGTCTGTTAGCTTCACAAACAACGCTGGAGATCCTTGAAGAGTTGTGTTTACACTATTTAAATTGTGTACTGTATTTGGACGCTTGTATTGACTCATTTTGTGATAACCGGTGTATAACAATCCAATTATGACAGTTTGGGTATGACCATTTATGACAAGCAATTTAACCCTTTCTGACCCGTTAGCGAGAACGCATTTGTTGTGTGTTTGTGGGCACGAGTTTACAGCCATGCCCCATGGTGTACCCACCATCACTGTATAGTAAGGTATACCCAGTGACAGGTATACCTCGTAGGCCTTGTACTAGAGTGCTACTTTCAGGATACACTTCCATATTGAAAACCTGTCTGTATACTGATTGTGTGTATACTGATTGCAACCATTGGTGTATGATTGTGAAGCAAACAACCATTGGTGAGTGATTGTAAAAGACAAGTTTTGCTGCAACTGGAGATTGAAGCCCCCCCCCCCCCCACCCTAGTGGCCAATTTCAGGACTTAATCCCTTCGTTAGGAGGGTTTAAAATACCTGACTAACGGCCCTTGTTAATCACCGATGCCTTGGAATGGGGGGCAATATATTGTGTGCATAGTTGCATCGTTGCATGGTTGTAACACGTCAAATTGTTCTAATGTTGTGGTGTTGCTCCGGATCAACATCTCTGAAGTCGTCTTTCAGCATCATTTATTATTTTGAGGCCTTTGGCTTGGTGTATATATATATATATATATATTATATAGATAACCAACATGCAAGATGCCAGACTTGTGCAGGATTTTTGTTACCTGGAACATACCTGGAGAAAGTTTCGAGAGTTCTTCTACTCCCCGAGCCCGGCCCGGGGCCAGGTTCGACTTGTGATAACTTGGTCTAATAGACTGTTGCTTGGAGCGGCCCGCCGGCCCACATATCCACTACAGCCCGGTTGGTCCAGCACTTTATTTATCCAAGTGCCTGTTGAATACATCCACCTTGTACCAGCAATATTACTCATGCTTGCTGGGAGGGAGTTGAACAGCTGTGAACCTCTGATGTTCAGTGTTCTCTGATTGTGCCTATGGCACCTCTACTCACTGGTTCTATTCTGCATTTCCTTCCGTATCTTTGGATCCAGAATGATGTTATTCTGCTGTACAAATTTGGGACCTGGCCCTCCAGTATCTTCCATGTATATATTACTTGATATCTTTCTGTTTCCTTTACACAGAGTATATTTTGAGAGCTTAGAGACGGTCCCAATAATTCATGTGTTTTATCGATTCTATGCGTGCCGTATTTCTCTTATTCCTTTTAACTCAAAGATTAGAAATTAGATTAGAAAGATTATATTCTCTTGCTCTGAAAGGGAAAGCGAGTACCCAGCAATACTCAAGTACTCAAGACGGGACAGCACCAGAGATTTAAATAACATTAGCATTGCTGTGGGGGTCTCTGGATTTGAACGTTCCCATAATCCATCTTATCATTATCCCATTAACACATTATAATGTGTTCAGGGGATCGTTAGATTCTTCCTTCTTTGACTGTCCTCAATATCATTTCATACGTTTTGTGTGTGTACCAGATAGTCTATCTGGTGTACACACACACACACACACACACACACACACACACACACACACACACACACACACACAGAGCTAGGAACGATTACATTAACATAAGACGAACATCGGAAAGGGACTATGAGAACGATATTGCAATCAAAGCGAAAAAACAACCTAAGTTACTACACAGTCATATAAGAAGAAAAATGTCGGTGAACGACCAAGTGACAAGACTAAGGAAGACAGAGGGGGCATATACTGAAAGTGACAAGGAAATCTGCGAGGCACTGAATGCCAGTTTCCATGGAGTGTTCACTACCGAGCCTGAGCAGCTCCCATTGGTGGAAGGGGTTACCCTAGATGAAAGACTATCAGATATAGAGGTGACAGCAGAGGAGGTAATGAAACAGTTGACAACTCTAGATGCAACTAAAGCAGTTGGACCAGACAAAGTATCACCGTGGATACTAAAAGAAGCAGCACAGGCCCTCAGCGTGCCTCTGGCAATGATCTTTAATGAGTCACTTATGTCAGGAGAATTGCCCAGTTGCTGGAAGAAGGCAAATGTCGTGCCGATCTTCAAGAAAGGAGATAGGGAGGAGGCACTTAACTACAGACCTGTATCACTGACAAGCATCCCCTGCAAAATACTGGAAAGAATAATTAGGCTACGACTGGTTGCACACCTGGAGAACATTAGGTTTGTGAACAAACATCAACATGGGTTCTGGACAGGGAAATCGTGCCTAACAAACCTTCTGGAATTCTATGATAAAATAACGAGGATAAGACAGGACAGAGATGGTTGGGCAGACTGCATATTTCTGGACTGCCAAAAAGCCTTTGATACAGTACCGCACATGAGACTGCTGTTCAAGCTCGAGAGGCAGGCGGGGGTGGGGGGAAAGGTCCTAGAATGGATAAGGAACTACCTAACAGGAAGGAGCCAAAGAGTTACGGTAAGGGGCGAGAAGTCGGACTGGCGAACAGTAACAAGTGGAGTACCACAAGGATCGGTGCTGGGACCAATTCTATTTCTTGTATATGTTAACGACATGTTTACAGGCGTAGAGTCCTACATGTCGATGTTTGCGGATGATGCAAAGTTGATGAGAAGAGTTGTGACAGATGAGGATTGCAGGATCCTCCAAGAGGACCTGAACAGATTGCAGAGATGGTCAGAGAAATGGCTACTAGAATTCAACACGAGCAAATGTAAAGTTATGGAAATGGGACTAGGAGATAGGAGACCAAAGGGACAGTTCACAATGAAGGGGAACAGCCTACCTGTAACGACGCGTGAAAGAGACCTGGGGGTGGACGTAACACCTAATCTATCTCCTGAGGCACATATTAATAGGATAACGACAGCAGCGTACTCTACACTGGCAAAAGTTAGAACATCATTCAGAAACCTAAGTAAGGAGGCATTTAGGGCGCTTTACACTGCCTACGTAAGGCCAGTCTTAGAGTATGCCGCCTCATCATGGAGTCCCCATCTGAAGAAGCATATAATGAAACTGGAAAAGGTTCAGAGGTTTGCAACGAGACTCGTCCCAGAGCTACGAGGGATGGGGTATGAAGAGCGCCTGAGGGAACTGTGCCTTACGACACTAGAAAGAAGAAGGGAGAGGGGGGACATGATAGGAACGTATAAGATACTCAGAGGAATTGACAGAGTGGACATAGACGAAATGTTCACACGGAATAGTAACAGAACGAGAGGACATGGATGGAAGCTTGAAACTCAGATGAGTCACAGAGATGTAAGGAAGTTTTCTTTTAGCGTGAGAGTAGTGGGGAAATGGAATGCACTTCAGGAACAGGTTGTGGAAGCAAATACTATTCATAATTTTAAAACCAGGTATGATAGGGAAATGGGACAGGAGTCATTGCTGTAAACAACCGATGCTCGAAAGGCGGGATCCAAGAGTCAATGCTCGATCCTGCAAGTACATATAGGTGAGTACATATAGGTGAGTACACACACACACACACACACACACACACACACACACACACACACACACACACACCATGCGTATCAGTGGCGTTACATACATTATACCGCGTACCTACGCATACTCCACTGCGTCACCTCTCAAATGTACAATACATCAATAACAATTATTAACAAACAAATAATTTAAAATTCTGAAAAACTGTTGAGAACATCTGGGAAACAACTTCCCCGATTTCAGACTTCATGAAAATCACGGGGAAAGGCTGAACGAGCCGACATTTCTTAAAGAAAGCCATGAGCAGTCTATGTTGGGTACCTACCCCACAGTAATAACCGTAAAAAAATAGGTGAGGCTTGGCCCAAGCAGCCGCTTCCCTTCCAGTTATGAAGACAATAAAGAAAGTCATTGAAATGTTTGACACTGAATTATAAACAATAACAAACTTGACATTGATGAAAACGACCGATGTTCTCTTTCCATTGCGAGTGCTTTCGGGTTGTTGGTCAAACAGCCTCGGCTACTAACCACTTTTGTGAAGTCTGCAATGGTCAAGTGGATAACGTACTGGATACGCTGGTGTGTTTGGAGCACCAGGCTGTCTAAGGTTCGAATCCGAAAGCCGAAAGGGTAAGATTAATAATTTTAACACGAATCTTTTCAATATTTCTTATATTTTTCTTCACAGTTGAGGGTAGTTGAAAAATTAACTCTCCAAAGTTCATTTTCACACTTTATGGTCTGACGCCTAGAAGCGTTTTGCAAGACTCTTCTTACATTTTCAAAGACAATTTTACATACTCTGTTTAATGCTTATATTCGTTTTTGGGGGTGAGGTGATAAGACATGGATCAATGGGTATCTTGCGTGTTTTATCTTCTTGTTTCTGAACAAGAAAACTTTTTATCTTGTATGTTTAGAAGATAAAACACGCAATGTACCCATTGAGTCATGTCCTATCACCTCACCCCC
The DNA here is from genome assembly GCF_040958095.1 of Procambarus clarkii. Lineage (NCBI taxonomy): Eukaryota > Metazoa > Arthropoda > Malacostraca > Decapoda > Cambaridae > Procambarus > Procambarus clarkii. The sequence goes on from NC_091177.1 coordinate 7,277,868, forward strand.
CAAAAACGAATATAAGCATTAAACGGAGTTTGTAAAATTGTCTTTGAAAATGTAAGAAGAGTCTTGCGAAACGCTTCTAGGCATCAGACCATAAATAAAGTGTGAAAATGAACTTTGAAGAGTTAATTTTTCAACTACCCTCGACAGTGAAGAAAAACAGAAGAAATATTGAGGAGATTCGCGTTAGAATAATTCATCTTACCCTGTCGGCCATATTCAACAATATATGTTTACAAGAAAGACTGCTTCCAAAATAAACTTAATATATATATATATCCCAATATATATATAAGGCGTACCTGTTATGCCAGTTGCTGGAAGGCTTCTGTGCTGGCTAGGGTTCGAGTCTCCTGGTGGGAAAGTGTTCTAAAGTTGTATACTTCACTCTCGTGTTTAGGAGAGTTGTGCCTTAAGCATAGACACTGTGTCTTCCCATATTAACAGGGACTTGATGAAATTAACGTCTAAATGACCCCTCACTTGCTCTAGTGCTCTTGGGAGGTGGTGATCTTTGGTGTATTTAAATACTCCGAAATTACCATCTCTTTTAAGGGTCTGAGCAGGTGGTGGAGAGGGTTAAGGCGTACCTGTTATGCCAGTTGCTGGAAGGCTTCTGTGCTGGCTAGGGTTCGAGTCTCCTGGTGGGAAAGTGTTCTAAAGTTGTGTATATATATATATATATATATATATATATATATATATATATATATATATATATATATATATATATATATATATATATATATATGGTGTAGCAGGGAAGGATGTGAAGGTCTCAGGTGTATGGGGAGTTGTCAACAACTTCGATCATTACCACGTCAACAGCCTGGCTCTATTTCCTCTCTCCGTCAATCATTCCCTAACCCTATCGACCTTCTCCTTTATTCCTCCGTAATTTCTTACCCTCCCCCCTTCCCCTTCAATCCTCCCCCACCCATTTCCCCCCCTTCCCCTTCAATCCTCCCCCACCCATTTCCCCCCCTTCCCCTTCAATCCTCCCCCACCCATTTCCCCCCCTTCCTGTCCTACCTCTTCTCCCTTATGTTTTAATCTTCCTTCAGCTCCTATCATTCATCTTCCTCCACCTTCCCTTTCACGTTTGGCTGCCCCCATCTCTCTCTCTCTCTCTCTCTCTCTCTCTCTCTCTCTCTCTCTCTCTCTCTCTCTCTCTCTCTCCTATTGCTTTTGTATAACCTCATCCTCCTCCCTCCTCTCTCTCCTTTCATGTATCTTCGTCTGTTATTCGTGTCCTCGAAACTAATCGTCGTCAATTCAAAGCAATTTAGAAACAATGTCCCATCTCAGTGTTGCAATTTGTAAGACAATTTCTGCAATCTCTAGTAAAGTTGTGCAAGGGCATCCTTGGCGTAGCGATGTATATTTGCGCTTCAAATTTCTCCCTAAATCAGTGTTGGTGACTTGTAAGCTGATATGATAACACGAGATCTTCACGGTACTTCAACCTGTCTTCAAACTGCCAGTTTGTCTACTTGATTACGGCTGTATTCGTGTACGGTGAGAAAATCATTAGGAGCAATGTGGAACATTGAACCAGCGTCCTGATGAATACCCGACGCGCTCCTTAACCCGCAAGAGCGTGACAGGACAAAAGCTACTCAACCTGGAACTCAAACGAGTCCATTAAGGTTAGTCTGGAGGCCCTACCTAGTGCCACCTTACCTTGAGGTGCTTCCGGGGCTTAGCGTCCCCGCGGCCCGGTCGTCGACCAGGCCTCCTGGTTGCCGGACTGATCAACCAGGCTGTTGGACGCGGCTGCTCGCAGCCTGACGTACGAGTCACAGCCTGGTTGATCAGGCCACAGCCAGGTTTTACAAATAGTCCGCCTGCACCTGTGGTGTGGGTAATGGTGTTCTCCACCCAACCCGTCCTCTTAAAAATAACGTCACTTTTGGCTCGTATGCGCGGCACTATGGCCAAATTTGGACGTAATTTGAAATGAAATTGACTCACAAAAGTGGCGTACTGTTCCGTTTTCTGTTTGAGTCGTCCGGCTTACTCGGCAAGCTTAGAATAGATGACTTTCAATTCACGTTTTTCATAACGTTTTGAAACTTTATGAGAATTTCCTCCCCTCCTAACCTATCAGAGGACCCTTAACTTAATGTTGTTGAAAATAAAATCCCAAATTTATTTTCATTTTTTTTCATTTTCAAATTACGTCCAAATTTGGCCATACGGGTAAACGGCCAAAAGCGACGTTCTTTTTAAGAGGACAGGTTGGGAGCACCAACCCGCACCAGAGTGCAAGCGGGCTGTTTGTAAAACCTGGTTGTGGCACTATGTATGGCCTCCAGACTTCCTTAGTGGACTTGGTAGAGTCCCAGGTTGAATAGCTGTTGTCCTGTCACGCTCTTGTGGGTTAAGGCGTGGATCTGGTATTCACCTCGGGTCAGATTCACGAAGCAGTTACGCAAGCACTAACGAACCTGTCCATCTTTTCTCAATCTTTGGCGGCTTTGTTTACAATTATTAAACAGTTAATGAGCTCCGAAGCACCAGGAGGCTGTTTATAACAATAACAACAGTTGATTGGGAAGTTTTCATGTTTGTAAACTGTTTAATAAATGTAACCAAAGCCGTCAAAGATTGAAGGAAAGATGTACACGGTCGTAAGTACTTGCGTAACTGCTTCATGAATCTAGCTCCTGGATACTGGCTCAAGTCCCCAACACGGCTCCAACAAATGTTCTTACTGATATTTCATGCCATTGTGATTTCTTCGTGTTCATGTACAGTGTATTCTAAATGCTAGTTTACCTATGTGAAAAATTCATAAGCAATCTATTTGAAATAAGAGTTTACGTCTATGTGAGATGGGAAACTGCATTGGTTGTATAATTTAGTTTTCTTATGGTAATTAATTTAGTAATATTTGCTAATTTTTAGTAATATTAGCAATTAATTTTGCTAATAATTTAGCAAAACAATAGGAGCTTGGGAACCTGGTCCCAAATTTGGCAGCGATATAGGGCGGAGAACAGATTTAGAAGACACCAAATCGCTACAAGACACTCTAGCTAAGCATTCACCATGAACGAAAGATTGGCAGGTGCATGTTGTTCACGATGAAAAATGTATAAAGGTCTGAGCTCACCAGGCATCAGCTGGATAGTGATAAAATTGCAAACAATCCGAATGCTTAATAGTAAATAGGTACCTGGGAGTTAGTCAGCTGTCACGGGCTGCTTCCGGGTGGAGGGGTGGAGGCCTGGTCGAGGACCGGGCCGCGGGGACACTAAGCCCCGAAATCATCTCAAGATAACCTCAAGATTGCACGATAGAGGAGTTAAGATTAGTAGGGCGTCTTAAGCCAACAATGAAACATATACATAAATGTAAGGATTAAGGCTAATAATGACACCGATATATTTTTCTTGGTGTTAGCAATAAAGCAATATTATTCAGCTTTATCTTGCCTTATTAAGCCTCGTTAAGATTATGCAGTTCACTTTAGGACTCTGAAGGTCCGTTCTTCAGTACGTTCACGTGAACGCCTACTGATAGGATGGCAATTTTAACCTCAGGAATTAGGGACCTCCATTATAAAGAGATTAAAAATAATGTTAATTTACATTCTTAAGACGAAGAGTAAGAGTGACATGACTGAAGTATATAAAGGGATAAAAATGGTGCAACAAAGATAATATAAACACATAATTTTCCACATATCAACACCAAATAGAACTCTCCATTATCAAGAGATTAAAACTAATCTTAATTTACATTCTTAAGAAAGACGAAGAGTAAGAGTGACATGACTGAAGTATATATAGGGATAAAAATGGTGCAACAAAGATAATATAAACACATAATTTTCCACATATCAACACCAAATAGAACTCTCCATTATCAAGAGATTAAAACTAATCTTAATTTACATTCTTAAGAAAGACGAAGAGTAAGAGTGACATGACTGAAGTATATATAGGGATAAAAATTGCGCCACAAAGAGAATATAAACACATAATTTTCCACATATCAACACCAAACAGAACTCGAAACAATAGATATAAATTAGTCTTAAGTTTAAATTCATGAAAGACCTGCGAATAAATACTGGTTTGGAAACAGGGTTGTTGATTTATGGCACAAATTACCGAGCAACACAATAGATCGCCGGATTGTTTCAAGCGCAGGTTAGACATATATGTGAAAGAGTTTGGGTGGCTGTAAATATGAGGTCTCTTGAAAGGACCAATAGGACTGCGTGGAGTCGGTCGGCCGAGCGGACAGCACGCGGGACTTATGATCCTGTGGTCCTGGGTTCGATCCCAGGCGCCGGCGAGAAACAATGGGCAGAGTTTCTTTCACCCTTTGCCCCTGTTACCTAGCAGTAAAATAGGTACCAGGGTGTTAGTCAGCTGTCGCGGGCTGCTTCCTGGGGGTGGAGGCCTGGTCGAGGACCGGGCCGCGGGGACACTAAAAAGCCTCGAAATCATCTCAAGATAACCTCAAGATAACCCTCAGTCTCATGTTATAATGCTCCAATTATCCTTTTACTGATACTTTTTGTTAATATTTTTGTTAAATCTACATTTATAATACTGATGTTATGTTAACTCTGACACTACTACCGACTTCAGTTATGACTAATACTGCTACTTCTATCCTCATCATCTACAACGACTATCATTGTACGACTACTGCTTCTGCTACCACTACTTGAAGGACTACAACACAACACAACACCCCCCCCCCACAATAGGACGATAACCCACTGGGTTGTTCATCCTGTCACTTGTACCCAGACACAGCCGGACCTCACTGTAATCCCTTGTGAAATTCACAAGGGATTAATATCTTACAGCCCTCAAGTTCACATTACCGTGCAGATGCATGCAAAGCGGGAAAGCTTGTAAGAGCAGTATATTATATATATATATATATATATATATATATATATATATATATATATATATATATATATATATATATATATATATATATTGTTATATAAGTGTGTGTTTTCTGTAAACTGTAACATTGCAATAAAATCAAATAAAAAAAAAAAAAAAAATAATAGGGGTGGTAGGAGAGGAAAAGATTAAAGTATTCAGTGAGAATCCACAAGGTCTTCTCTGAACACTATTTATTTTCTTCTTCGAGGATGTGGGTCCCTTTAATTAAACCAGTGGTGGTACCCCTATATATATATATATATATATATATATATATATATATATATATATATATATATATATATATATATATATATATATATATATAAATATATATATATATAATGACAAAAAGTGGTTTCCTCAGTGGTGGGTTTATTATACTGCGCACATTTTTTTGGTGTCCCCTCAGATACGAATATTTACTCAGGTAAAGTACATACATGCAAGGTGAGATACAAAACGTTGATGGATTTATAGATAGAGCTAGTACATACAATGCCTAAAGCCACTATTACGCAAAGCGTTTCGGGCTTAAGAAACGGGCAGATGGGCCTATACCCTGGAAACACAAACCGTAACTGTCTTTATTTTCCGCTTGTTACAACTTGTAATAAAGTTGTTACATCTTGGCTTAACGTGTTTATGACGTATTAGAACGTTGTTACAACTTGCTATATTGGTTGTTATAACTGGTTAGGAGGTGTTAAAATTTGTTCGAACGTTGTACCAACGTCGTAGTTTCGGTGTGTGTGTTTGGTGGGTACTCCCTCAGTAATGAGTGGTCCGGACGAAGCCCTTCACACATGCTACAGATTGTGCAACTTCGCTGCCCACTTCGCTACTCGAGACGAATTCTTACCATTACTGGTTCCCTCCTTAGGTCACCTCATTTTCGTTCATAATGAACGAGGTTGCCGGCTGCGGACTGCATTGTACCAGCGTATATAGTTCTCTGACTTGCTCTTCGGTCCTCCGCTCCTCGGCTACCTTGTCACCGTCATGATGATGATTGATGATGGTCCTGAGTTGTAACAGGGGTCTGGGAATGAAGTAGTTGATGTGGTCTCCTTCAGCAGTCTCAGAATCCAGCACATCAGCGGGTTCACCAGAGAGAACCGATAGGAACGTCACCATCCTACCCTGGCTCCACAGGAACGTCACCATCCTTCCCTGGCTCCACAGGAACGTCACCATCCTTCCCTGGCTCCACAGGAACGTCACCATCCTTCCCTGGCTCCACAGGAACGTCACCATCCGTCCCTGGCTCCACAGGAACGTCACCAACCTTCCCTGGCTCCACAGGAACGTCACCATCCTTCCCTGGCTCCACAGGAACGTCACCATCCTTCCCTGGCTCCACAGGAACGTCACCATCCTACTCTGGCTCCACAGGAACGTCACCATCCTTCCCTGGCTCCACAGGAACGTCACCATCCTTCCCTGGCTCCACAGGAACGTCACCATCCTTCCCTGGCTCCACAGGAACGTCACCATCCTTCCCTGGCTCCACAGGAACGTCACCATCCTACTCTGGCTCCACAGGAACGTCACCATCCTACCCTGGCTCCACAGGAACGTCACCATCCTTCCCTGGCTCCACAGGAACGTCACCATCCTTCCCTGGCTCCACAGGAACGTCACCATCCTACCCTGGCTCCACAGGAACGTCACCATCCTTCCCTGGCTCCACAGGAACGTCACCATCCTTCCCTGGCTCCACAGGAACGTCACCATCCTACCCTGGCTCCACAGGAACGTCACCATCCTACCCTGGCTCCACAGGAACGTCACCATCCTACCCTGGCTCCACAGGAACGTCACCATCCTTCCCTGGCTCCACAGGAACGTCACCATCCTACCCTGGCTCCACAGGAACGTCACCATCCTACCCTGGCTCCACAGGAACGTCACCATCCTACCCTGGCTCCACAGGAACGTCACCATCCTACCCTGGCTCCACAGGAACGTCACCATCCTTCCCTGGCTCCACAGGAACGTCACCATCCTTCCCTGGCTCCACAGGAACGTCACCATCCTTCCCTGGCTCCACAGGAACGTCACCATCCTACCCTGGCTCCACAGGAACGTCACCATCCTTACCCTGGCTCCACAGGAACGTCACCATCCTACCCTGGCTCCACAGGAACGTCACCATCCTTCCCTGGCTCCACAGGAACGTCACCATCCTTCCTTGGCTCCACAGGAACGTCACCATCCTACCCTGGCTCCACAGGAACGTCACCATCCTTCCCTGGCTCCACAGGAACGTCACCATCCTTCCCTGGCTCCACAGGAACGTCACCATCCTTCCCTGGCTCCACAGGAACGTCACCATCCTTCCCTGGCTCCACAGGAACGTCACCATCCTTCCCTGGCTCCACAGGAACGTCACCATCCTTCCCTGGCTCCACAGGAACGTCACCATCCTACCCTGGCTCCACAGGAACGTCACCATCCTACCCTGGCTCCACAGGAACGTCACCATCCTTCCCTGGCTCCACAGGAACGTCACCATCCTTCCCTGGCTCCACAGGAACGTCACCATCCTACCCTGGCTCCACAGGAACGTCACCATCCTTCCCTGGCTCCACAGGAACGTCACCATCCTTCCCTGGCTCCACAGGAACGTCACCATCCTTCCCTGGCTCCACAGGAACGTCACCATCCTTCCCCTGGCTCCACAGGAACGTCACCATCCTACCCTGGCTCCACAGGAACGTCACCATCCTTCCTTGGCTCCACAGGAACGTCACCATCCTACCTTGGCTCCACAGGAACGTCACCATCCTTCCTTGGCTCCACAGGAACGTCACCATCCTACCCTGGCTCCACAGGAACGTCACCATCCTACCTTGGCTCCACAGGAACGTCACCATCCTTCCTTGGCTCCACAGGAACGTCACCATCCTTCCTTGGCTCCACAGGAACGTCACCATCCTACCCTGGCTCCACAGGAACGTCACCATCCTACCTTGGCTCCACAGGAACGTCACCATCCTTCCTTGGCTCCACAGGAACGTCACCATCCTTCCTTGGCTCCACAGGAACGTCACCATCCTACCCTGGCTCCACAGGAACGTCACCATCCTTCCCTGGCTCCACAGGAACGTCACCATCCTACCCTGGCTCCACAGGAACGTCACCATCCTTCCCTGGCTCCACAGGAACGTCACCATCCTTCCCTGGCTCCACAGGAACGTCACCATCCTTCCTTGGCTCCACAGGAACGTCACCATCCTACCCTGGCTCCACAGGAACGTCACCATCCTTCCCTGGCTCCACAGGAACGTCACCATCCTTCCCTGGCTCGATATCACTTTCACCGTTCTCTTGATATCATCTATTATCCCTTTGTTTTCTGCCTCACCTTTTCCTAGAGACTGTGCAGTGCCGCCCTGGTGTCAGTGCAGGTCACTGCTCTCTTTGTGCTTTGTTCTCGATAGCTTAATGACAGTGAACTCTGCTTGCGTTGAGCAGACATAGTTCTTAACCTCTGCTTTTAATTTTTTGTCTCGTTTTGAAAGCATCATTTCTTGATTACAGTGAACGCTGCTCCAGCCCCGGCGCTTAGTAGGGTTAGCAGACCCATCACTCTAGGTTTGATTGCTTCTTTACTGCTGCTTTACCAATTTCCTCGATATATAGACATGTCTCATTTCATGAGGTAGAATGCTGGACTTCTTCGTTGGCATCTTGTATATGTGAATCCTACATGATTCTTCCTCCCAGGGAGGCGGCAACGTCCTTACAGGCATCAGCTAGCGGTTGTTGTTGTTGTTAAAGATTCGCTACCTGGAACAAAGTTGCAAGTAGCACGGGCTATGGTGAGCCCGTAACAGCTCGCGGGCTTGCTCAAGCCCTACGCTGGTAACGCTTTTGTTGATATTACTGTAAATGATACTGGTAATGTTGGGCTGCTGCTACAACAGTTACCCCGTGTTAGTGTCTCTTTTATTGTGCAACTATTGTGTGTTGTGGCTCATGTGGCTCTGGAGGGTGTGGCTTGGGGCTGTCAGGGGTGTGGCCGAGGGCTGACGGTGTGGCCGAGGGCTGGCATGGGTGTGGCCGAGGGTGGGCGGTGTGGCCGAGGGCTGCCATGGGTGTGGCCGAGGGCTGACGGTGTGGCCGAGGGCTGGCATGGGTGTGGCCGAGGGTGGGCGGTGTGGCCGAGGGCTGCCATGGGTGTGGCCGAGGGCTGTCAGGGGTGTGGCCGAGGGTTGCCATGGGTGTGGCCGAGGGTTGCCATGGGTGTGGCCGAGGGTTGCCATGGGTGTGGCCGAGGGTTGCCATGGGTGTGGCCGAGGGCTGGCGGTGTGGCAGAGGGCTGCCATGGGTGTGGCCGAGGGCTGCCATGGGTGTGGCCGAAGGCTGGCGGTGTGGCCGAGGGCTGGCGGTGTGGCCGAGGGCTGCCATGGGTGTGGCCGAGGGCTGCCATGGGTGTGGCCGAAGGCTGCCATGGGTGTGGCCGAGGGCTGGCGGTGTGGCCGAGGGCTGCCATGGGTGTGGCCGAGGGCTGCCATGGGTGTGGCCGAGGGCTGCCATGAATGTGGCCGAGGGTTGCCATGGGTGTGGCCGAGGGCTGCCATGGGTGTGGCCGAGGGCTGCCATGGGTGTGGCCGAGGGCTGCCATGGGTGTGGCCGAGGGCTGCCATGGGTGTGGCCGAGGGCTGCCATGGGTGTGGCCGAGGGCTGCCATGGGTGTGGCCGAGGGTGCCAGCACAAGCCACTACAGCCACTAAACACCAGACTACAGCACCAAGCCATCAGAGTGTGGAACACCATCGATATGTTTTACCCATGGTGAAGGAACTCCTCGCTGCCAGTGTTGGGCAGGAGACGGTGTGGATGGACGCGGCGCCAAGGAACTAGTACGTGGGGGCCAGAGATATTGGAGAGGGAGGAGAGAAAGGAGGGAGGGAGGTGGGAGAAAGGAGGGAGGGAGGTGAGAGAAAGGAGGGAGGGAGGTGAGAGAAAGGAGGGAGGGAGGTGAGAGAAAGGAGGGAGGGAGGTGAGAGAAAGGAGGGAGGGAGGTGAGAGAAAGGAGGGAGGGAGGTGAGAGAAAGGAGGGAGGGAGGTGAGAGAAAGGAGGGAGGGAGGTGAGAGAAAGAAGGCGTAGGGAGCTAGGGCGCTCCTCCCCTCCTTTCCTGTTCCTCCTCAGCATCACTACATAACTTTAAAAAAAATTAACATGGCAAAGCCACCGGCAGTGCAAAATAAGGAGCTAAGGAGAGCAGCAAAACACCATCCACCATATGATCAGACAATCCAGGAGCTCCAGGAACTCCTGAACATACAACTATTAAACATCAGACTACAGCACCAAGCCACCAGGGTGTGGAACACCATCCTAATGTTAGAGGACCCAATTTTAGAAAGATTAATCAAAGATGAGACACGTACCCCACTCCCACAGCTGGTGGCCCAAGATGAGACGTCCTACTCCCACAGCTGGTGGCCCAAGATGAGACGTCCTACTCCCACAGCTGGTGGCCCAAGATGAGACGTCCTACTCCCACAGCTGTTGGCCCAAGATGAGACGCCCCACTCCCACAGCTGGTGGTCCAAGATGAGACGCCCCACTCCCACAGCTGGTGGCCCAAGAGCCTCGATTTACTCGATGGAAACCCAGCCCCACAACACACAATTCCTAGGTGAAATACTGACCAGAAATCTCTCCCCTTCTTATTAAAAAAAATAATAAAGACCCTTAAACAAAATATCCAAACATTGTGTGGAAGCACCGGAGTGTTTATATGGGAATGTCACACAGTATTCATCTATAGACTTACATATATATGCTGAAATACACGTGAAGAACCTCACACACACACACACACAGCTCCCTGACAAGAGAGAGCCAGCTTAGCTTAGCTGCCAACATCCACACATCGTGTCAGCAAGGCGGATAGCCCGCCTGGTGTCAGCAAGGCAGACAGCCCTCCTGGTGTCAGCAAGGCGGACAGCCCGCCTGGTGTCATAACTCACACTATACTTCCTGTTTCTAAAGTTGTCAAAAGTCCCTTAATTCATTGTCCCTGAGGAGTTTTTCCAACTGAATTTCAAACCGATTAGCATCTCCTCGTTCCTAGGTCATCACCACTGTATATTGTATGGTCAACACGACCCACTATGGCCCAGGGTCACGACCCACTATGGTCCAGGGTCACGACCCACTATGGTCTAGGGTCACGACCCACTGTGAGTCAGGGTCACGACCCACTGTGAGTCAGGGTCACGACCCACTATGGTCCAGGGTCACGACCCACTGTGAGTCAGGGTCACGACCCACTGTGAGTCAGGGTCACGACCCACTGTGTGTCAGGGTCACGACCCACTGTGAGTCAGGGTCACGACCCACTGTGTGTCAGGGTCACGACCCACTGTGAGTCAGGGTCACGACCCACTGTGAGTCAGGGTCACGACCCACTGAGTCAGGGTCACGACCCACTGTGTGTCAGGGTCACGACCCACTGTGTGTCAGGGTCACGACCCACTGTGAGTCAGGGTCACGACCCACTGTGAGTCAGGGTCACGACCCACTGAGTCAGGGTCACGACCCACTGAGTCAGGGTCACGACCCACTGTGTGTCAGGGTCACGACCCACTGTGAGTCAGGGTCACGACCCACTATGGTCTAGGGTCACGACCCACTGTGAGTCAGGGTCACGTGTCATAATGCAGCCACTTACCAACCTTGTACACTCTTAACAATCATGGCGACCCAGTGTACATTTTTTTTTTTAACAATTTAAGGGTTCGGAATCACTACGAAGTTTCTTTATAGCAATAATAAGCTTGGATTCATCTCTTTCAAATCTTGTAAACTGTTTAATAAATGTAAACAAAGCCGCCATGACTGTTGAAAGATGCACAGGTTTCGCAAGTGGTTGTGTAATTGCTTGACTCCTGGGGCCAGATTCACGAAGTAGTTACGCAAGCACTTACGAACCTGTACATCTTTTCTCAATCTTTGGCGGCTTTGTTTACAATTATTAAACAGTTAATGAGCCCCGAAGCACCAGGAGGCTGTTTATAACAACAACAACAGTTGATTGGGAAGTTTTCATGCTTGTAAACTGTTTAATAAATGTAACCAAAGCCGTCAATGATTGAGGAAAAATGTAGACGTTCGTAAGTACTTGCGTAACTGCTTCATGAATCTGGCCCCAGGTCCGATTCCTGAAGCTGTTAACCTGCCGCTGTCTGACCTTGAGAACTTGCTTAGCTAAGCTAATGTATTTGTCTCTAGGTAATCCATTCACCGTCACTAACTTAACCGAAATCGAATTAGTGTCCAGTTCCTAAACCCATCAAGTGCCCCCCCCCCCTCGGAGACCCTCCCTCCCCCCTCCCCCCATGCAATACGGGAATAGGCAGCATAAGTGATTAAACCAATAGGTTTCAAACTCCTGTTTATCAAGGTGTTTTGAATCACCCTGGGAATGGGGCCTTGTAGCCTGGTGGATAGCGCGCAGGACTCGTAATTCTGTGGCGCGGGTTCGATTCCCGCACGAGGCAGAAACAAATGGGCAAAGTTTCTTTCACCCTGAATGCCCCTGTTACCTAGCAGTAAATAGGTACCTGGGAGTTTGTCAGCTGTCACGGGCTGCTTCTTGGGGGTGGAGGCCTGGTCGAGGACCGGGCCGCGGGGACACTAAAGTCCCGAAATCATCTCAAGATAACCTCTCAAGATAACCCTGTACCGGTCGGTCGCCACCCTGAGGGAGCCGGTCGGCCGAGCGGACAGCACGCTGGACTTGTGATCCTGTGGTCCCGGGTTCGATCCCGGACGCCGGCGAGAAACAATGGACAGAGTTTCTTTCACCCTATGCCCCTGTTACCGAGCAGTAAAATAGGTACCTGGGTGTTAGTCAGCTGTCACGGGCTGCTTCCTGGGGGTGGAGGCCTGGTCGAGGACCGGGCCGCGGGGACATTAAAGCCCCGAAATCATCTCAAGATAACCTCAAGATAACCTACCTCATAATGAAATGAGGCACCTCAAGGCTCCTACTGATTTTCTCATCAATAAATGTTTGCGAAAAATGTCGTTCGATTCCTAAATGTTGAATTGGATCTTACGACGTACGTTCCTTCCCTGCTATTGTATCCCTTTGAGATGTAGTTTATTGTATCACTAAACGGACTTAAACTGGCTTTGTAATGAGTCGTTAGGCCTATGGTTTCCGGCTTCTTATACTCCGAATTAGTAATATATATGATTAAGGGGTCAGTGAGAGAGGGGTGAGGGGGGGGGGGAGAGGGGAGGATATGGTGAAGGGGGGAGGGTGAGAGGGGGGGGCCAGGTGAAGGGGGGGGAGGAGGGGTGTGTTGTCACAGATGTGTCAGGTCACCTGACCATCACTACCCTCAGAATCTTGAGAATTCCGGCCAAGGAAGCTATATACATCTCCCTGCTATGGTGCGGAGGTGTGTACAATCGACTTCAGAATGGTCCAAGACGGACCGAAACGTCGTCGTCGTCCCTTCACTTTCGAGTGTGTAGATTGGTCCTCATATTTTAGCCACGTTATTGTGACTCCTCGTCTGAATATACCCCTCACAACCACCTCACAACTCTGTAGGGGAGAGTTGAGATATGACGTCACTGACCTCCAGGGAAGGGGGGAGGGGCTGCCTCATGACTGGTGCAAGACGTGTATTAAACGTGTTTACCGGCGACCTTCCCTTTAGAAATTATACTAAACAAGTTGGTAACTTTAGAGAGTATGTGGTAAGGTAATACGGCACGTTATAATCCACCTTGAACACCAGATATAGACTCGATAGATGTTTGTAACTCATAGATCTAACTATGACATAGCGGGTGGGGGGTGGGGGGGGAGGATGATAGGCTGATATCGGGTTAGGGGGGGGGAGGATGATAGGCTGATATCGGGTTAGGGGGGGGAGGATGATAGGCTGATATCGGGTTAGGGGGGGGGGATGATGATAGGCTGATATCCGGTTAGGGGGGGAGGATGATAGGCTGATATCGGGTTAGGAGGGGGGGAGACTGTTACTTGAGGTGTGTAACAGGTATGTTCGTTATCCCCGTTACTGGCAACGGTAGGGAGAGTCAGGGGGGGGGAGGGTAATTATGTACTAATATTATTTCTGTCATAGTGATACATTTTGAACATAGTTCTTGTTCAGCCTTGTGCACAGGTGAACAGATGGTACGGGCGCACTACACGTGTGTACTGATACCATAGCAGACCTTAACGATGTAGGGGGTGGGTCGGGGTGGGGGTGGGGGGGGAGTAGGAGACGTGACCATCCACTGTTGAGGGAGGAGGACTTGTCTATCTATATGTGAGTTATGTATCTATATCTATATGTGAGTATCTATATGTGAGGGGTATGAGTGAGGGGAGGCGCTGAAGAAGAAGGGGAAGTCTACACGTGAGGGGTGGAGGATGGCAAGGGGGAACTATCAGGGGAAAGCACCAAGCCATTACGACTATATAGCACTGGGAAGGGGGTCAGGATAACGATTTGGGATGGGACGGGAGGGAAGGAATGGTGCCCCAACCACTTGTGGACGGTCGGGGATTGAACGCCGACCTGCATGTCGCGAGATCGTCGCTCTACCGTCCAGCCCAAGTGGCTGGTTGGCAAGAGGGAGCACCACAGCTGAGGGTCACGGGGCTCACAACACTGCCAAACATGTCTGACAGGACTGATGTCATCGAAACTTAAAACCCTGGAAACACAAACCGAAACTGTCTCTATTTTCCGCTTGTTACAACTTGTAATAAAGTTGTTACATCTTGGCTTAACGTGTTTATGACGTATTAAAACGTCGTTACAACTTGCTATATTGGTTGTTATAACTGGTTAGGTGGTGTTAAAAGTTGTTCGAACGTTGTACCAACGTCGTAGTTTCGGTGTGTGTTTGGCGGGAAGTACTGAACAATTTTGAGGGTATTGACCCAAACCACTCATTAAAAGGTCATATTAATCACAAGCACTCAAGGTCAACAAGCCACAATGAGAACACAAAACAGTGGATGCTTTTTTTTCACTGGCAGGGCTAAAAACCCGTGGAACCGCATACCCGCCGAAGCCGTAAATGCCAAAATACTGCTGCAGCTGAAAATCCAGCTGGATGAAATTATGAACAATGTGGGGACGTTAGACAAGCCGCCGGCTTCCTGTCCTCGTCGAGGCACTAAAGAGATAGTGGTCTTCAGGTAAATTCAGGTACGGCCTAGGCCATCATCTGTCACTTATCAAGTAAGATAACTGTTTAGTTTTTTTTTGGGAGGACACCGTCATTCAACCTGTGAGAGAACACACTCCGTAGCAGCATGTACAACACCCCCTCCCCCCCCATCCCCTCCCCACCCGGAAGAAAACCCGCTGGGTTGTTCATCCTGTCACTTGTACCCAGACGCAAACGGGACGTGAAGGTCTCAAGTGAACATCTCGTCTAACAAGGAGATTAACATTTACCAACCCTTAAACTTACGTTATCGTGCGGGTGCAAAAATGAGGGGGGGGGGATGATCGTTTAAGAACACAACAGTCTCTATATCTGACAAACGGGATTTTTCCTCAACTCAAACAATGTTGGATTCATCGTACTATTCATATTTTTAACGTGTCTCAACTAATGGTCAAGGCGGTGTCGAGTCATTAATTGTCACCACTTATCTCCATGGGGAGTTGTATCTTGACGAACTCCTGCTATTACACATCTCCTTTGACCATCCTCTTTTTCTATCCATAATGTTTGAAGTTTTCAGCTGTAACTGCCTTGTTCCAGCGGAGAGATTTACTGACTTGCACTTCTATCCTCAACTGCCTTCTCACGGTACTGTTGTCTGACGAAACCCTCGATTTAGAATGGTCTTGGGGATTTATCATCATCATAGTCTTCCTCAGCGCCCTCAGCAGCCAGCACATCTGCTCGTTCATTTCCACAGATTCCATCCCAAGAGGAAATCTCTGGCACTTAACTTCCCCGATTCGAGAACATTGTCACAGCTCTTCATTTCAGCGACTGTGTTTTCTACCTGGTTTTATAATAATGCTTTATAGTGTGGCTTTTGAGTCAGCGCAGTGAGCCTTCCTCTCATACCTAGTGGTTGAGACTCTCCTTCATACCTAGCAATTCAGACTCTCCCTCATACCTAGCAATTGAGACTCTCCCTCATACCTAGCAATTGAGACTCTCCCTCATACCTAGCGGTTGATCCTGTCTCCTCTCCCGGGCCCGAGCCACCGTCTTCAAAGCTCCTACGGCTTTATTGGCATTCCACCTGGGAGCCAAAACGCAATCCTTAGTCACTCGATGTTGAAACGAACTTCCATTTTTTTTTCCTCATGCTAAAGTTTTTCACGGAAGGAACGTATCAGAGATAACAGGAAAGAGTCGGAGCAATGTGAGGGGGTAACAACCACAAAGTTGACACCCACGCTCTTCATTGTTGCACCAATGTCAGCGGTTCTTGCAAGGTCTTGAATAGGCATATGTACGTATATATATATACGTGTGTATGTGTGTGTGTGTACTCACCTAGTTGTGTTTGCGGGGGTTGAGCTCTGGCTCTTTGGTCCTGCCTCTCAACCGTCAATCAACAGGTGTACAGATTCCTGAGCCTATTGGGCTCTATCATATCTTGAAACTGTGTATGGAGTCAGCCTCCACCACATCACTTCCTAATGCATTCCATTTGTCAACCACTCTGACACTAAAAAAGTTCTTTCTAATATCTCTGTGGCTCATTTGGGCACTCAGTTTCCACCTGTGTCCCCTTGTGCGTGTTCCCCTTGTGTTAAATAGACTGTCTTTATCTACCCTATCAATTCCCTTCAGAATCTTGAATGTGGTGATCATGTCCCCCCTAACTCTTCTGTCTTCCAGCGAAGTGAGGTTTAATTCCCGTAGTCTCTCCTCGTAGCTCATACCTCTCAGCTCGGGTACTAGTCTGGTGGCAAATCTTTGAACCTTTTCCAGTTTGGTCTTATCCTTGACTAGATAGGGACTCCATGCTGGGGCTGCATACTCCAGGATTGGCCTGACATATGTGGTATACAAAGTTCTGAATGATTCTTTACAAGTTTCTGAATGCCGTTCGTATGTTGGCCAGCCTGGCATATGCCGCTGATGTTATCCGCTTGATATGTGCTGCAGGAGACAGGTCTGGCGTGATATCAACCCCCAAGTCTTTTTCCTTCTCACACCTGTGTGTGTGTGTGTGTGTGTGTGTGTGTGTGTGTGTGTGTGTGTGTGTGTGTGTGTGTGTGTGTGTGTGTGTGTGTGTATGTGTACGCAACAATGACCACAAAACAAAAGAGCCATGGAGGACTAAGCTATTCGAGGAAATTGCCAGCAACTTCTCAAACACATTATGTTGGTGGTGCGACGAGAGGAAGCGAGGTAGACCTACGCAGACGACGACTGACGGGGCAAAATACCTCAGCAGTAAAAATGGGGGAACTGCCAGACGGATAAAAGACAATGTTGTATCTATGTAGACGAGGAGACATAATAACGTGGCTAAAGTATGTTGACCAGACCACACACACTAGAAGGTGAAGGGACGACGACGTTTCGGTCCGTCCTGGACCATTCTCAAGTCGATTGATGGTCCAGAACGGACCGAAACGTCGTCGTCCCTTCACCTTCTAGTGTGTGGTCTGGTCAATGTTGTATCTATGTTCAAGAAGGGGAGGATGTACGCCGCCCTGAACTACAGATCATTATCACTCCCTGTAAATTATTTAGAGACGGTAATTAAGAAAGATTAATGAACCATCGGGAAGCTACGAGCATCATCACCAGGTATGAGTTACCATGATACCTGGTGGTTCCACCCATGGTTCCACCCATGGTTACACCCATGGTTCCACCCATGGTTACACCCATGGTTCCACCCATGGTTCCACCCATGGTTACACCCATGGTTCCACCCATCGTTACACCCATGGTTCCACCCATCGTTACACCCATGGTTCCACCCATCGTTACACCCATGGTTCCACCCATCGTTACACCCATGGTTCCACCCATCGTTACACCCATGGTTCCACCCATCGTTACACCCATGGTTACACGCAAAGTTCCACCCATGGTTACACCCATGGTTCCACCCATGGTTCCGCCCATGGTTCCACCCATGGTTACACCCATGGTTCCACCCATGGTTCCACCCATGGTTCCACCCATGGTTACACCCATGGTTCCACCCATGGTTCCACCCATGGTTCCGCCCATGGTTCCACCCATGGTTACACCCATGGTTACACCCATGGTTCCACCCATGGTTCCACCCATGGTTCCACCCATGGTTACACCCATGGTTCCACCCATGGTTCCACCCATGGTTCCGCCCATGGTTCCACCCATGGTTACACCCATGGTTCCACCCATGGTTCAACCCATGGTCTCCACGCGACCACCAGCCGACAAGTCCTAAAGTGAGCAGTGAAATCGCACAGTATCGTAATATTAACAACTTCTTTAGAGCGATGGAATATAAGCCGCATCCTGGGTTACTCCAGACGCACTCATAACCCACTGGACCACGATGTGCTAAAGAGTAAACTAACCCTAAAGTGCACCTGTAACGTACCAGGAGTGGCACCGATGATACTCAATCGATTTTTTACGCATTCCCCGCGGGTTCGATTCCACCGCCTTGCTCCAAAGATTTCTTAAGTGGTAAAGCATTCCCAGTGTTGGTGTTCTCACAAGACAGGCGGTGGCCTGGGCACTTGTCTCACAAGACAGACGGTACCCAGGGCACTTGTCTCACAAGACAGACGGTACCCAGGGCACTTGTCTCACAAGACAGACGGTACCCAGGGCACTTGTCTCACAAGACAGACGGTGGCCAGGGCACTTGTCTCACAAGACAGACGGTACCCTGGGCACTTGTCTCACAAGACAGACGGTGGCCTGGGCACTTGTCTCACAAGACAGACGGTGGCCTGGGCACTTGTCTCACAAGACAGACGGTACCCTGGGCACTTGTCTCACAAGACAGACGGTACCCTGGGCACTTGTCTCACAAGACAGACGGTGGCCTGGACACTTGTCTCACAAGACAGACGGTACCCAGGGCACTTGTCTCACAAGACAGACGGTACCCAGGGCACTTGTCTCACAAGACAGACGGTATCCTGGGCACTTGTCTCACAAGACAGACGGTGGCCTGGGCACTTGTCTCACAAGACAGACGGTACCCTGGGCACTTGTCTCAGGAGACAGACGGTATCCTGGACACTTGTCTCACAAGACAGACGGTATCCTGGACACTTGTCTCACAAGACAGACGGTGGCCTGGGCACTTGTCTCACGAGACAGACGGTGGTCTGGGCACTTGTCTCACAAGACAGACGGTGGCCTGGGCACTTGTCTCACAAGACAGACGGTGGCCAGGACACTTGTCTCACAAGACAGACGGTGGCCTGGGCACTTGTCTCACGAGACAGACGGTGGCCTGGGCACTTGTCTCACAAGACAGACGGTGGCCTGGGCACTTGTCTCACAAGACAGACGGTGGCCAGGACACTTGTCTCACAAGACAGACGGTGGCCTGGGCACTTGTCTCACAAGACAGACGGTGGCCTGGGCACTTGTCTCACAAGACAGACGGTGGCCTGGGCACTTGTCTCACAAGACAGACGGTACCCTGGGCACTTGTCTCACAAGACAGACGGTACCCTGGGCACTTGTCTCACAAGACAGACGGTACCCAGGGCACTTGTCTCACAAGACAGACGGTACCCAGGGCACTTGTCTCACAAGACAGACGGTACCCAGGGCACTTGTCTCACAAGACTGACGGTACCCAGGGCACTTGTCTCACAAGACAGACGGTACCCAGGGCACTTGTCTCACAAGACAGACGGTACCCAGGGCACTTGTCTCACACTTCCCTTGCCATATGCCCCCTTTGTCTCTGGAGACTATTCCAAGCTTTTCCTACAGTTGAGCTTCTTAACTCATAACAGCTTTTCTTAACGTGTATAAATTGTTGGCACTTTACTCTAGAACTGTCATTATCAGAGCCACGTGACACACTTGACCATTCTTAAGCTGCAAATCAGTGAAGTGAAGTGAACACAACGTATTTCATGCCAGTGAACAGATCCACAAGGGCCGTGACGAGGATTCGAACCTGCGTCCGGGAGCATTCCAAACACTGCCTTAATCGACTGAGTTACGACAGGGTTAAAAGTGGATTTCGGCCCTTGTGGATTTGTTCATGTGATGCATCACGTTAGTGTGATCTCTGTGTGTATTTCATGCCATTTGCTGCATCCGTGCTGGCCCGCCTCCCACCACCATTGTACCTACATCTCCACTTCATTATAGCTCCGTGGAAATTTCTGCTCTGCATTCCCATAGGCTTTCTCTGTCGGACCCTTCTACGCCGGATCCGGCGTCTGGGTCCTGCCGGTGACGGCTGTCCATCACCCTGTCATCTTTGGCCTGGGTCATTAACTGTTGCTTTGTTTGTTCGTCACGTCTGTTTTGACGGGTGTTGGTCTGGGTGTATACTGTGTACATGGGGCTTGCTTCCTGTCACTGGTGGAGGTGTTATGGTGAGGTGGTGCACCTCCTGCTGGTGGTGGTGCTCCTCCCCGGGGTGAAGGTCCTGCTGGTGGTGCTCCTCCCCGGGGTGAAGGTCCTGCTGGTGGTGCTCCTCCCCGGGGTGAAGGTCCTGCTGGTGGTGCTCCTCCCCGGGGTGATAGTGGCAGTGGTGGTGGTGACGTTAACCATAATGAGGTTGTGATTCATTTTTACCCTCCGAAAGGCTAATTTGTTAAGGAGCGTCAGTCACGGTGCGAGGGAGCACCCCAACACTACACCATGTAGTAGTAGTAGTAGTTGTAGTAGTTGTAGTAGTAGTAGTTGTAGTAGTTGTTGTAGTAGTTGTTGTAGTAGTTGTTGTAGTAGTTGTAGTAGTTGTTGTAGTAGTAGTTGTTGTAGTAGTTGTTGTAGTAGTAGTTGTAGTAGTAGTTGTAGTAGTTGTTGTAGTAGTTGTTGTAGTAGTAGTTGTAGTAGTTGTTGTAGTAGTTGTTGTAGTAGTTGTTGTAGTAGTTGTAGTAGTTGTTGTAGTAGTAGTTGTAGTAGTTGTTGTAGTAGTAGTTGTAGTAGTTGTTGTAGTAGTTGTTGTAGTAGTTGTTGTAGTAGTTGTAGTAGTTGTTGTAGTAGTAGTTGTAGTAGTTGTTGTAGTAGTTGTTGTAGTAGTTGTTGTAGTAGTTGTTGTAGTAGTTGTTGTAGTAGTTGTAGTAGTTGTTGTAGTAGTAGTTGTAGTAGTTGTTGTAGTAGTAGTTGTAGTAGTTGTTGTAGTAGTTGTTGTAGTAGTTGTTGTAGTAGTTGTAGTAGTAGTAGTTGTAGTAGTTGTTGTAGTAGTTGTTGAAGTAGTTGTTGTAGTAGTTGTAGTAGTTGTTGTAGTAGTAGTTGTAGTAGTTGTTGTAGTAGTTGTTGTAGTAGTAGTTGTAGTAGTTGTTGTAGTAGTTGTTGTAGTAGTTGTTGTAGTAGTTGTTGTAGTAGTTGTAGTAGTTGTTGTAGTATTAGTTGTAGTAGTTGTTGTAGTAGTTGTTGTAGTAGTTGTTGTAGTAGTTGTTGTAGTAGTAGTTGTAGTAGTTGTTGTAGTAGTTGTTGTAGTAGTTGTTGTAGTAGTTGTTGTAGTAGTTGTTGTAGTAGTAGTTGTAGTAGTTGTTGTAGTAGTTGTTGTAGTAGTTGTTGTAGTAGTTGTTGTAGTAGTTGTAGTAGTTGTTGTAGTAGTTGTTGTAGTAGTTGTTGTAGTAGTAGTTGTAGTAGTAGTTGTAGTAGTTGTTGTAGTAGTTGTTGTAGTAGTTGTTGTAGTAGTAGTTGTAGTAGTAGTTGTAGTAGTTGTTGTAGTAGTAGTTGTAGTAGTTGTTGTAGTAGTTGTAGTAGTTGTTGTAGTAGTTGTAGTAGTTGTTGTAGTAGTTGTTGTAGTAGTTGTTGTAGTAGTAGTTGTAGTAGTTGTTGTAGTAGTTGTTGTAGTAGTTGTAGTAGTTGTTGTAGTAGTAGTTGTAGTAGTTGTTGTAGTAGTTGTTGTAGTAGTAGTTGTAGTAGTTGTTGTAGTAGTTGTTGTAGTAGTAGTTGTAGTAGTTGTTGTAGTAGTTGTTGTAGTAGTTGTTGTAGTAGTTGTAGTAGTTGTTGTAGTAGTAGTTGTAGTAGTTGTTGTAGTAGTAGTTGTAGTAGTTGTTGTAGTAGTTGTTGTAGTAGTTGTTGTAGTAGTTGTAGTAGTTGTTGTAGTAGTAGTTGTAGTAGTTGTTGTAGTAGTTGTTGTAGTAGTTGTTGTAGTAGTTGTAGTAGTAGTTGTAGTAGTTGTTGTAGTAGTAGTTGTAGTAGTTGTTGTAGTAGTTGTTGTAGTAGTTGTTGTAGTAGTTGTAGTAGTTGTTGTAGTAGTAGTTGTAGTAGTTGTTGTAGTAGTTGTTGTAGTAGTTGTTGTAGTAGTTGTAGTAGTTGTTGTAGTAGTAGTTGTAGTAGTTGTTGTAGTAGTTGTTGTAGTAGTAGTTGTAGTAGTTGTTGTAGTAGTTGTTGTAGTAGTAGTTGTAGTAGTTGTTGTAGTAGTTGTTGTAGTAGTTGTTGTAGTAGTTGTAGTAGTTGTTGTAGTAGTAGTTGTAGTAGTTGTTGTAGTAGTAGTTGTAGTAGTTGTTGTAGTAGTTGTTGTAGTAGTTGTTGTAGTAGTTGTAGTAGTTGTTGTAGTAGTAGTTGTAGTAGTTGTTGTAGTAGTTGTTGTAGTAGTTGTTGTAGTAGTTGTTGTAGTAGTTGTAGTAGTTGTTGTAGTAGTAGTTGTAGTAGTTGTTGTAGTAGTAGTTGTAGTAGTTGTTGTAGTAGTAGTTGTAGTAGTTGTTGTAGTAGTTGTTGTAGTAGTTGTTGTAGTTGTAGTAGTTGTTGTAGTAGTAGTTGTAGTAGTTGTTGTAGTAGTTGTTGTAGTAGTTGTTGTAGTAGTTGTTGTAGTAGTAGTTGTAGTAGTTGTTGTAGTAGTAGTTGTAGTAGTTGTTGTAGTAGTTGTTGTAGTAGTTGTTGTAGTAGTAGTTGTAGTAGTTGTTGTAGTAGTTGTTGTAGTAGTTGTTGTAGTAGTTGTTGTAGTAGTTGTTGTAGTAGTAGTAGGCATCCATCAGTCTCAGGAGACTATGGAGTTGTGCTCTGGAGTGGCCTCACCAGGGCACAAAGCCAGGGTAGGTTACTACAGCAGCATAATCTAAGATGAGGTCTGATAAAGACCTTTTGTGCCCTCTGTAATTCTTTTTGCGCTACCGCTCACATGAGGAGTATGGGGTGCACAATAAACCATCCGCCTCCTGTGGAAACAATAACACAAATCAAGCATGTACAGCAGCACTAGAGCAAGAACCCCCGCTGGGTTTTCCATCCTGTCATGTTCCCAACACTTTTTCAGTGCCAGAGTAGTTAACAGATGGAATGCATTAGGCAGTGATGTGGTGGAGGCTGACTCCATACACAGCTTCAAGTGTAGATATGATAGAGCCCAGTAGGCTCAGAAACCTGTACACCAGTTGACTGACAGTTGAGCGGCGGGACCAAAGAGCCAGAGCTCAACCCCCGCAAGCACAACTAGGTGAGTAGACTGTCAAACAAGAGGCAAACATCTTACGAGCCTCAAGCTTACCGTTATCTTCTTGGAGAACCTTTTAAACATTACCTGTATTTGATACAAAGTCTTGTTCGAACTCAATGTGGGATTTATTATACTCCACACATGTCTTATGTCTCTTAGGTTGGGGGCGTCTCTACTGTGGGTGCGGATTCTGCAACTCCGCTGCTCAACTATCTCTTCCACCCCTGATCTCTGTGGGTACTTGTATTACAGTCTCGACCCTTGGCACCAGCCTTGTCGTCCAAACGGCGGGGGAGACGACAGAGTCTATGGCTCTGTGGGTGATGGGGTGTAAGGGGCTCTGTGGGTGATGGGGGGTGTAAGGGGCTCTGTGGGTGATGGGGTGGAAGGGGCTCTGTGGTGACGCTGGCCAATACTGTCACTATGGCGGTGTGTCCACTCACAAGATGAGTGGCGCTGCCCAATACTGTCACTATGGCGGTGTGTCCACTAACAAGATGAGTGGCGCTGCCCAATACTGTCACTATGGCGGTGTGTCCACTCACAAGATGAGTGGCGCTGCCCAATACTGTCACTATGGCGGTGTGTCCACTCACAGGACGAGTGACGCTGCCCAATACTGTCACTATGGCGGTGTGTCCACTCACAAGATGAGTGGCGCTGCCCAATACTGTCACTATGGCGGTGTGTCCACTCACAGGACGAGAGACGCTGCCCAATAGTGTCACTATGGCGGTGTGTCCACTCACAAGATGAGTGGCGCTGCCCAATACTGTCACTATGGCAGTGTGTTCACTCACAGGACGAGTGACGCTGCCCAATACTGTCACTATGGCGGTGTGTCCACTCACAAGATGAGTGGCGCTGCCCAATACTGTCACTATGGCGGTGTGTCCACTCACAAGACGAGTGACGCCGCCCAATACTGTCACTATGGCGGTGTGTCCACTCACAAGATGAGTGGCGCTGCCCAATACTGTCACTATGGCGGTTTGTCCACTCACAGGACGAGTGACGCTGCCCAATACTGTCACTATGGCAGTATGTCCACTCACAGGAAGAGTGCAGCTGCCCAATACTGTCACTATGGCGGAATGTTCACTCACAGGATGAGTGACGCTGCCCAATACTGTCACTATGGCGGTATGTCCACTCACAGGACGAGTGACGCTGCCCAATACTGTCACTATGGCGGTGTGTCCACTCACAGGACGAGTGACGCTGCCCAATACTGTCACTATGGCGTTGTGTCCACTCACAGGACGAGTGACGCTACCCAATAAACTCGCCCCTCAGGGCAAAATTTAAAATTATTGAATAAAAGTGGGGGATGAAAGAGGGAAAGGAACTAGCAGGAGGAAAGCGCCAAGCCATTACGACTATATAGCACTGGGAAGGGATCAGGATAAGAATTTGGGATGGGACGGAGGAGGGGGAAGGAATGGTGCCCAACCACTTGGACGTTCGGGGATTGAACACAGACCTGCATGAAGCGAGACCGGCGCTCTATACCGTCTACCGCTCTGTAATTACGATATGAGTACTGGAACACTTGATGATATATTGAACTTGTATCTAAGATTGACCATGTAATATATCATTTATTCAATGTATGTATGTGATATAACTATATAACCTGAGCTTGTAAAAACACCTTCATCACCTTCAGTGATTAAGTGCTTAATTGCACACTAGTTTCTTTATCAGCTATCTCACCCTGTCAGAGTAAATGAGACAGATGTATGTGAATGCATGTGTGTGTATATATGTATGTATATGTGTGTGTGTATGTATATGTATGGGTATAAAGTATATATGGAAGCTGATCAGAATTACATTTCACCTTTGTGAATGTACATTAATGACACTATGTAAAAGACACATCAAACACTTTATGTAGGGCATACGTAAATCTGTGTATCTATGTATTTACGTATGTAGGTTAGCTTAGCATTTTAAAAGCACCGAATCACCTTTTGTGGTTGAGTGTTCAATAAACCCTTGAACTATATGTTTAACACTTCTCTAACCCTGTCCATGGAGGACAGAAGAAAATGTATATATGCTGGTTAGCATTGTTAATGTGTGGCCACGTCTGTGGTAGAAAATAATAATAATAAAAAAAAAAAACCGCAAGGGGATTGGACGGGCGGGAGCGTGAGTCAGGGGGGGCGGGAGCGTGAGTCAGGGGGGGGGGGGGGAGCGTGAGTCAGGGGGAGGCGGGACAGAGCAGTGTTGTCTACTGGTGATGGAGCGTTACACTGGCCTGCCTTCTTGGGTGGGGGTGGAGGGGGGCACCTTGGTCTCTTGTTGCTGTGTGTGTGTGGCCTCTCTGGGGGAGCTATGGGGTGATGGGGGCTCTGTGGGTGATGGGGGTGTAAGGGGCTCTGTGGGTGATGGGAGGTGTAAGGGGCTCTGTGGGTGATGGGAGGTGTAAGGGGCTCTGTGGTGATGGGGGTGTAAGGGGCACTGGTGGGAGGACGGGTGGGAGGGAAGGAGCTCCGAGGGAAGGAAGGGGGTGTGGGTAAGCACAGTGACCGGGGTAACTTACATGTAGCTCTTTGTCGCGTTCACTAGCTTTTAAATTTTGCCCCGAGGGGCGAGTTTATTGGGCAGCGCCACTCATCTTGTGAGTGGACACACCGCCATAGTGACAGTATTGGGCAACGCCACTCATCTTGTGAGTGGACACACCGCCATAGTGACAGTATTGGGCAGCGCCACAGTTCTTGTGAGTGGACACACCGCCATAGTGACAGTATTGGGCAGCGCCACTCATCTTGTGAGTGGACACACCGCCATAGTGGCAGTATTGGGCAGCGCCACTCATCCTGTGAGTGGACACACCGCCATAGTGACAGTATTGGGCAGCGCCACTCATCCTGTGAGTGGACACACCGCCATAGCAGCATGTACAACACTCCCCAATAGGAAAAAAACCCGCTGGGTTGTTCATCCTGTCACTTGTACCCAGACACAGCTGGGACTTTCTTAAGTGAACAGCTCCTCAAACAAGAAGATTAACATCTGTCAACCCTTAAAAGCTTACGTTATCTTGCGGGTGCAAAATGGGAGAATCTTATAAGAACAGTATCAATATTTGACAAATAGTGTTTTCCTAGCACAAACAATGTGGGGTTTATATTCTACACACATTTCTAATGATTCTCAGGAGTTCACATTCACGTAGATAGTGGTCAAGGCGGTGTCCATCACTCTCACCACAGATTCTGCAACTTCGCTGATCAACTGTTGTTTCCATTCCATATCTCCATGGATATTTGTATCCAAGACGGATTCTCGCTATTACTGATTCTTTCCCTTGTCCTCCCCCTCTTCGGCCATAATGACTGGGATTGCCAGCTGCAACCATGTTGTACCATCGTACAGATTCACTGGTTTGTGCTTCTATCCTCCTTTCCTCAGTTACCTTGTCACGGTGATGTTGCCTGACAATGCCTCTAATTTGTAGTAGAGTCTTGGGTATGAAGTATTCAATATGGTCTCCTTCAGCGCCTTCAGCAGCCAGCATATCTGCTCGTTCATTCCCACATATTCCAACATGGGAGGGGATCCACAGAAACTTTATGACTCTTCCCTGATTGGTAAGTACTCTCACAGCTCTATTAATTTCAGCGACTATTGCAAGATTTTCTGCCCGATTTTTACTTAGGCTTTGCAGTGCTGCTTTTGAATCGGTGCAAATCACTGCACCATTAGTGTTCCGTTCAAGAAACCTTAACGCCATAACAATGGCAGTTAGCTCTGCTTGCGTTGAAGAGGCATAGTTCTCAATACGTGCTTTTTCTTCATTTCTGCGTTGGAAAGTATTATCCTTGATTACCGTGTATGCTGCACCAGCCCTGCCATTGACAGGATTAGATGACCCGTCAGTGTAGATTTGATCTAGTTCATCTCCGGCTTCTTTATAAATTTCCTCGAGATACTTGTGCCTCATTTCTTGTGGTATCATATTGGATTTTTTCGTTGCCATTTCATTGATGATGATCTTGCACGAGTCATCCTCCCAGGGAGGTAACCTCTCTACAGGCAGGAGCTCACGAGCTTGCTCAAGCAGGTGAAGCTCTTCGAGGTAGCAGACTGATCTGTGATGCCATTTTTTGCTTCTCCTGTTTCCCCCCGAAAGTAGCACAGAGCTCAGTTTCTTCTTAGCAATATCATTGTAATGGGGATCTCTGGCTATCCTAATTGCAAGCTTAACATTCAGCTCCTTAATTCTGCTTTTAACACCGGGGAGGGACAACTCCTCTCGTAGATTAGACGTTTTGGCAGTTCTTGGAACTCTAAGAATGATTGTCATGGCTTCATTCTGAATGCCCTCGAGCCTTTTCATATCGCTTTGGGAGAAGATGCATAAAACTGGTGCGGCATAGTCTATGACGGAGCGCACATAGGCTGTGTATATCATTTTAAGCACGGTAATAGAGGCTCCATGTCCATTCCAGGTCATGGCTTTCAGTGCTCTGAGTCAACTTTTGCATGTTCCTGTGAGTTGGTTGAGCTCCTCTTTCTTCCCCTTGTTAGAGCCGACAGTGACGCCAAGGGTACCGATAGTGGTCAACCCATTCAAGTGTTACACCATTAATTTGTAGTTCATTTTCTCCCCGCTTGTGGTGAGAGTTTGCTTTTGTCTTGTTTGTGGAGAGAGTGAAACAGAGCTCAATACATTTCCTTCCAAGGAGTTCAATGGACTGTTAAATTTTTCCCAAGGTGGGAGCTTGTATTAGGACATCATCTGCATATCCAACTTGTTGTGTTCCTTCCGGAAAGTCAATATTTGCAATGGCGTTCATAAGTACATTGAATAGTGTAGGGCTTAAGACTCCGTCTTGGGGGGTCCCGAGTTCCATACTCATTGTTCTGGAGACTGCTCCATTGAAGCAAACCTTGGCTTTCCTCCCTGTGAGGTTAGTCTTCAACCCATTTCATGAGTCTCCCCTTGACGCCCATGCATGCAAGCTCGTCCAGGATCGCAATCCCCTGTGCTTTGTCGAAAGCGCCTTTGATGTCGACAAATACAGAGTACTTAGCTGTGTCATTAGCCAGGTAATTAACTATACAATTTGCTGTGCTCCGTCCTTTAACAGATTTGTTAAAGGACGGTGGCTAGTCTTTTAACAGGACTAGCAAACGTCAGTCTGCTAGTCCTGTTAACTAACGCTGGGGCCCAGGCCGCTTTTGCCCCAGCGGCCACTCTCCCGAGCCGCGCCATACTGCTCCCATCCACAACCTACACAACCTAAGGTAAACTGTTGTGTTGTAAATAATGAGTATACTTAGTCTACCATTGAGAAATAACTCTTACGAAAGAATATTCCGAGTATTCCCGCTTAGCATAAATAGAAGGAAATGTTTAATATGGTAACACAGTACAACGAGTGTTTTGTTGTGGGGGTGTTCGCGCGCGCTCTCGCTCGCCTCGTTACCGATAACGACCCGGGTTCGAACATACGACATTGAGATTCAATTTCTTCAATTGCTTCCTTTATTATGCACCCCATACCCATCCCGTGGGCGGTGGTGTAAAGGGTTACAGAGGCACATCATCGGTTCAGGAACTGAACCCTCTAGTTCGTTTAACTAAGCAAATAACACTCTTTAGATGCTAGTTATACAATTATTAATGTTATATATACATGTACACATACTCATACATACATGTACACATATATATATATATATATATATACATAAACATATATACATACTCATACATGCATGTACATATATATATATATATATATATATATATATATATATATATATATATATATATATATATATATATATATATATATATATATATACATAAACATATATACATACACATACATATTCAATCACCTACACAAAGACACACATCAATAATCTTTTGTGTCACAAGTGATTCAACAAGAGGCTCACAACAGTCACTATACAAGGCACTTTACGTCTATGGTGAGTCACACAGTTACTAGTCTTGCTCCACACCCACCCAACTGGGCGGCAGCTTTACAGTCATGTGCTCCACACCCACCCAACTGGGCGGCAGCTTTACAGTCATGTGCTCCACACCCACCCAACTGGGCGGCAGCTTTACAGTCATGTGCTCCACACCCACCCAACTGGGCGGCAGCTTTACTGTCATGTGCATGCTGCATTATGGCAACCAATTCTATCTGAAGAGTGGAGGCCCAGTTACTTAGACGCGCTCCACACTCATGGGGGAAGAAACCATCTCTCCCTGTCACAACAACTGCACTTCCAGCTGTACCATGGGACTCATGCAAGGAGCCATCATTGAGAGACGCTGCTGTTCAACGCTAACCCTCCCTCCCAGCCTATTTTTTTGGGGGGCTGTCCCAGCACAGACCCTAAGCCTATGTTTGGCCCCGCGAATGTTTACCACTACTTACTCCATCAGTAATTGGCAACTTGGTTCTTCAGTGATTTCCGGATCGTGTTAGTGGTTTAATTAGTGTATTAAATATTAAATTACATCCCCCACCCATCCATCCTGTGGGTGTCAAGTGACGTAATGAGCTCAAGATTCGCGCGTAAACGATCGTTAAGATAAGGAATTTACTCCTATTGGGGAACTATCATAGCATATGCAGTATTTTGATCTTGCCTATCATTCCATAGGTGGGGGGAAACTATTGTGTGTAAAGCTTCAGATCAGCTGTGGATGGATAAGCTTTTTAGCTGTCAAACATCAGCCTGAAGCTTTTTGCTCCAGTGCTCTCTAGATTGGAGGGAGGAAGGGGGGGGGGGGGGTTGCAATGTAACACAATTACCATCCGACCATGTAATTGCCAATTCAATACAAATGCTCAAGAAGAGTTCGGATAGTAAATATTTTGTGATTATAGATTTAAATTAGATAATTCTCTCCATTCAAGGTATGTTTACATTTTGTATATATCGGCAAACTGGAAACTGTGATGGAATAGGTGTTACCTTTAGCCCCCAGTAGTCTACCACTGTGGTTACTAGCCCCCAGTAGTCTACCACTGTGGTTACTAGCCCCCAGTAGTCTACCACTGTGGTTACTAGCCCCCAGTAGTCTACCACTGTGGTTACTAGCCCCCAGTAGTCTACCACTGTGGTTACTAGCCCCCAGTAGTCTACCACTGTGGTTACTAGCCCCCAGTAGTCTACCACTGTGGTTACTAGCCCTCAGTAGTCTACCACTGTGGTTACTAGCCCCCAGTAGTCTACCACTGTGGTTACTATAGCCCCCAGTAGTCTACCACTGTGGTTACTAGCCCCCAGTAGTCTACCACTGTGGTTACTAGCCCCCAGTAGTCTACCACTGTGGTTACTATAGCCCCCAGTAGTCTACCACTGTGGTTACTAGCCCCCAGTAGTCTACCACTGTGGTTACTAGCCCCCAGTAGTCTACCACTGTGGTTACTATAGCCCCCAGTAGTCTACCACTGTGGTTACTAGCCCCCAGTAGTCTACCACTGTGGTTACTAGCCCCCAGTAGTCTACCACTGTAGTTACTATAGCCCCCAGTAGTCTACCACTGTGGTTACTAGCCTCCAGTAGTCTACCACTGTGGTTACTAGCCCCCAGTAGTCTACCACTGTGGTTACTATAGCCCCCAGTAGTCTACCACTGTGGTTACTATAGCCCCCAGTAGTCTACCACTGTGGTTACTAGCCCCCAGTAGTCTACCACTGTGGTTACTAGCCTTCAGTAGTCTACCACTGTGGTTACTAGCCCCCAGTAGTCTACCACTGTGGTTACTATAGCCCCCAGTAGTCTACCACTGTGGTTACTAGCCCCCAGTAGTCTACCACTGTGGTTACTAGCCCCCAGTAGTCTACCACTGTGGTTACTAGCCCCCAGTAGTCTACCACTGTGGTTACTAGCCCCCAGTAGTCTACCACTGTGGTTACTAGCCCCCAGTAGTCTACCATCGTGGTTACTAGCCCCCAGTAGTCTACCACTGTGGTTACTAGCCCCCAGTAGTCTACCACTGTGGTTCTTATAGCCCCCAGTAGTCTACCATCGTGGTTACTAGCCCCCAGTAGTCTACCACTGTGGTTCCTATAGCCCCCAGTAGTATACCATTGTGGTTACTAGCCCCCAGTAGTCTACCATCGTGGTTACTAGCCCCCAGTAGTCTACCACTGTGGTTACTAGCCCCCAGTAGTCTACCACTGTGGTTACTAGCCCCCAGTAGTCTACCATCGTGGTTACTAGCCCCCAGTAGTCTACCACTGTGGTTACTAGCCCCCAGTAGTCTACCATCGTGGTTACTAGCCCCCAGTAGTCTACCACTGTGGTTCCTATAGCCCCCAGTAGTATACCATTGTGGTTACTAGCCCCCAGTAGTCTACCATTATGGTTACTATAGCCCCCAGTAGTCTACCACTGTGGTTACTAGCCCACAGTAGTCTACCATCGTGGTTACTAGCCCCCAGTAGTCTACCACTGTGGTTCCTATAGCCCCCAGTAGTATACCATTGTGGTTACTAGCCCCCAGTAGTCTACCATTATGGTTACTATAGCCCCCAGTAGTCTACCACTGTGGTTCTTATAGCCTCCAGTAGTCTACCATTGTGGATACTAGCCCCCAGTAGTCTACCACTGTGGTTCCTATAGCCCCCAGTAGTCTACCATTGTGGTTACTAGCCCCCAGTAGTCTACCATTATGGTTACTATAGCCCCCAGTAGTCTACCACTGTGGTTCTTATAGCCTCCAGTAGTCTACCATTGTGGTTACTAGCCCCCAGTAGTCTACCACTGTGGTTACTAGCCCCCAGTAGTCTACCACTGTGGTTCCTATAGCCTCCAGTAGTCTACCATTGTGGTTACTAGCCCCCAGTAGTCTACCATTATGGTTACTATAGCCCCCAGTGGTCTACCACTGTAGTTACTAGCCCCCAGTAGTCTACCAATGTGGTTATTATAGCCCCCAGTAGTCTACCATTGTGGTTACTATAGCCCCCAGTAGTCTACCACTGTGGTTACTAGCCCCCAGTAGTCTACCATTGTGGTTACTAGCCCCCAGTAGTCTACCATTATGGTTACTATAGCCCCCAGTAGTCTACCATTGTGGTTACTATAGCCCCCAGTAGTCTACCACTGTGGTTACTAGCCCCCAGTAGTCTACCACTGTGGTTACTATAGCCCCCAGTAGTCTACCATTGTGGTTACTAGCCCCCAGTAGTCTACCATTGTGGTTACTAGCCCCCTGTAGTCTACCATTGTGGTTACTATAGCCCCCAGTAGTCTACCACTGTGGTTACTATAGCCCCCAGTAGTCTACCATTGTGGTTACTAGCCCCCAGTAGTCTACCATTGTGGTTACTAGCCCCCAGTAGTCTACCACTGTGGTTACTAGCCCCCAGTAGTCTACCACTGTGGTTACTATAGCCCCCAGTAGTCTACCATTGTGGTTACTAGCCCCCAGTAGTCTATCATTGTGGTTACTATAGCCCCCAGTAGTCTACCACTGTGGTCACTACAGCCCCCAATAGTCTACCACTGTGGTTACTAAAGCCCCCAGTAGTCTACCATTGTGGTTACTATAGCCCCCAGTAGTCTACCACTGTAGTTACTAGCCCACAGTAGTCTACCATTGGGGTTACTATAGCCCCCAGTAGTCTACCATTGTGGTTACTAGCCCCCAGTAGTCTACCATCGTGGTTACTATAGCCCCCAGTAGTCTACCACTGTGGTTACTAGCCCCCAGTAGTCTACCATCGTGGTTACTAGCCCCCAGTAGTCTACCATTGTGGTTACTATAGCCCCCAGTAGTCTCCCACTGTGGTTACTAGCCCACAGTAGTCTACCATTGGGGTTACTATAGCCCCCAGTAGTCTACCATTGTGGTTACTAGGCCCCAGTAGTCTACCATCGTGGTTACTATAGCCCCCAGTAGTCTACCACTGTGGTTACTATAGCCCCCAGTAGTCTACCACTGTGGTTACTAGCCCACAGTAGTCTACCATCGTGGTTACTAGCCCCCAGTAGTCTACCACTGTGGTTACTATAGCCCCCAGTAGTCTACCACTGTGGTTACTATAGCCCCCAGTAGTCTACCATTGTGGTTACTATAGCCCCCAGTAGTCTACCACTGTGGTTACTATAGCCCCCAGTAGTCTACCATTGTGGTTACTATAGCCCCCAGTAGTCTACCACTGAGGTTACTAGCCCACAGTAGTCTACCATCGTGGTTACTAGCCCCCAGTAGTCTACCACTGTGGTTACTATAGCCCCAGTAGTCTACCATTGTGGTTACTATAGCCCCCAGTAGTCTACCACTGTGGTTACTAGCCCCCAGTAGTCTACCATTGTGGTTACTATAGCCCCCAGTAGTCTACCACTGTGGTTACTAGCCCACAGTAGTCTACCATCGTGGTTACTAGCCCCCATTAGTCTACCACTGTGGTTACTATAGCCCCCAGTAGTCTACCATTGTGGTTACTATAGCCCCCAGTAGTCTACCACTGTGGTTACTGGTTACTAGCCCCCAGTAGTCTACCATTGTGGTTACTATAGCCCCCAGTAGTCTACCACTGTGGTTACTATAGCCCCCAGTAGCCTACCACTGTGGTTACTATAGCCCTCAGTAGTCTACCATTGTGGTTACTAGCCCCCAGTAGTCTACCACTGTGGTTACTATAGCCCCCAGTAGCCTACCACTGTGGTTACTATAGCCCCCAGTAGTCTACCATCGTGGTTACTAGCCCCCAGTAGTCTACCATCGTGGTTACTATAGCCCCCAGTAGTCTACCACTGTGGTTACTAGCCCCCAGTAGTCTACCATCGTGGTTACTAGCCCCCAGTAGTCTACCACTGTGGTTACTATAGCCCCCAGTAGTCTACCACTGTGGTTACTAGCCCCCAGTAGTGAACTACTCTTGTACCTTCCCCCCCCCCATGCGTACTTTACCATCCGTCTCTCTCTCTCTCTCTCTCTCTGTCTCTCTCTCTCTCTCTCTCTCTCTCTCTCTCTCTCTGTCTCTGTCTCTCTCTCTCTCTCTCTCTCTCTCTCTCTCTCTCTCTCTCTCTCTCTCTCTCTCTCTCATCCTAAACCGTTAGGAGAGAGGGAGACATTACCCATTAAGAGCTTGGCTTAGCCTCTGCTCTTTTATATGCTGGCTCTTATCAATGCTCTATTATTAAGCCTTTTAAGACCGGGTCTGTGTAATATTTAGCTGTAACCTTCCTGTAGGAGTTATGTAACCATGACCAGAGTTGCTGTACCAGCTTCGTCCTTCTCTGACGCCCTTCTCACCTCTTCCCTTTCTGTACTCCATCTTCCTCTTCCAGTCTTCCCTCTTCCTTCTCTTCCAGTCCTCCCTCCTCCCTTCCCTCCCCTTTCTCTTCCTCCTATTTTCCTCCTACTCTTATTCTGCCTTTTCTACACCTCGTTTTGCCCATCTCATCCTAACCCCTTCTTTCTATACTTTACCTTTCTCAGTTCCTTCCCCTTTTTTTGACCTTTAAACTCAATCACTTTCTTTTAATCATCCTTCTCAGCCTTTCCATTGCCTGATCCTCCTCCTTCCTCCTTCCTCCCCTTCCCCTTCTTTCCCTTCTCAGTTTGATCCTCCCCAACTTTCTTCTGTTCCTTTTATTATTCCTTCCTTGCCCACTACCTTCCATCGCTCGACATTTTTTGTCTCTTCTACTTCCTTTCATACCTCCTGTTTCTCATTGTCCCGCCTCCACTTCCTTATCTACGTTCTCCATTCTCTTCCTCGGCTTCCTGTCCTTTCAAGAAGTGGAGAAAGTTGAAGAAAAAAATCAGAAAGGGAGGCTGGAAGAGGAAGAGAAATGGAGAGGAAGAGAGGAGAGGAGGAAAGTGGACTGGTAACAGGAAACGAATGGCAGGATTAGGCGTAGGTGGTAGTAAACGTGTGAGAGAGAGAGAGAGAGAGAGAGAGAGAGAGAGAGAGAGAGAGAGAGAGAGAGAGAGAGAGAGAGAGAGAGAGAGAGAGAGAGAGAGAGGGGTGTACTTATTATAACACTGCAAGTTTTAACACACACACACTACATTACAAGGAGTACTCGGCAGCGCCCGGGTCTCTCTTCCACCTCTCTCTCATATCTCTTTCCCTATCCCCCCCCCCCATATCCTCCCCCCCCCCCATCCCTCCGCCCTCGTTCCTTTTCCGCCCTTTCTCTCAATCTCCTTTAGACCTCCTGGCCTCTTGTACCACGAACTGTGTAACTATTTTGTTGACTCAGGTGTTCTGGACAACATCCTAACAATTTACCCAAAATTTGCTTGTCCATTTTAAAGAATGAAGAACAATTTCTATTTATATTACTTCTAAGCTGCATCTCTTATGAACCCATCCCTGCCCTTGTGTGGCAGTGCACAGTAGAAAGTTGTTTTCACATATCCATACATTAAAACATTGATTGTAACCATGATATATATATGTGCTTCAGCCTATAGTTTAAGCCTATTGTCTTGTGCATGACCCTCTGTCCTGCTGTGACAGTGAATACCAGCATTATCCTCACTTTGATACGACTTTATCAAATTCCTTAGATTAGGCAAAATTGTAATTAATTTTGTCAATAAAGATGTTAATAATAATAATCTCCTTTCCCAATCTCTGCACATTTATCGCCCCCTCTCACCTCCACTTTTATTCCCCCATTCCCCTTCCCTCTCTTCAAACATTCCCCCTCTCTCTTTCCTTCAAACATCCCTCTCTCCCTCCCCCCCCTCTTTCTCTCTAAAATAATTATTACATAAATAACTGAAATAAATCTACGTACAACACAACCAATATTTCAGACTTGGCTTCGTGATAATGGGATGGTTGGGATCAGCTTTGTTAGATGCTCGTATTTCGTCAAGTGTGGCACTGGGGCCGACCCCGATTCGCCTATGACACTCCCATACCCCATGTGCATCATGTGTGAAAGTTGCATAAGGCTAGCCCCAAGCGTCTGGGCGCCTGACAGCTTAGAGGACAGTGCTTCGGATTCATAGTCCTGAGGTTCCGGGTTCCATCCCCGGTGGAGGGGGAGACAAATGAGCAAAATGTTTCTTTCACCCTGATGCTCCTGTTACCTAGCAGTAAATAGGTACCTGGGAGTTAGACAGCTGTTACGGGCTGCTCCCTGGGGGGGGGGGGGGGGTTACCATTACCATTACCATTTAGTTACCTTGCCCTTTAACAAAAAGAAGGCCTGGTCGAGGACCGGGCCGCGGGGACGCTAAGCCCCGAAATCATCTCAAGATAACCTCAAGATCGTCTGACTTGCAACCTCGGGTAAACCCTCTTAAGAGATACAGATGTTCTTCGTTCTCACACAAAATTAAATTCCCGAACCTCCGGCAGAAAATGTATGAATGCCTATGTATAAGACTGCCTGCGATAACATCTCCGGCATGTATACTAGTTTACCTGTGATGTACACTATTCTGTTTGTATACTCTTAACTCCCCCCCCCCCCCCCGAGTCTGTTGACGCTGGCACGTAACGCACTTGTGTTTGAAGTGTCCGATGTGTTTTCTTTCTAATGCCGTAAGAAATGAAAGAAAATGCTAATGCTAATGAAAGAATCCTTTTCTTTCAACTGACGTAAACAACGTTGCTTATTCTTTAAAAAAAACATGAAATAACAATAACATTCTAGTACTTGGTTTTCGGCATGATGCTGAAAAGCAGCGACATTCTTTAATTTATAATGCTAGTCTAAAAGTGTATTTAGACAAGATTCATATAATATGCAGAAATATATAAATGTTTCAACTACAAAACACTGCAGTGAAGCTCTCTTTCCATAGTTACACGACGCGACAAGTGGCATTACCCCCCTGGCGCTGGGCAGCGGTGGCCAGGGGGTCGCTGAGCGGGCCAGGGGTAGCGATGCCCGGGGGCCAGGGGTCGCTGAGCGGGCCAGGGGTCGCTGAACGGGCCAGGGGTCGCTGAGCGGGCCAGGGGTAGCGATGCCCGGGGGCCAGGGGTCGCAGAGCGGGCCAGGGGTAGCGATGCCCGGGGGCCAGGGGTAGCGATGCCCGGGGGCCAGGGGTAGCGATGCCCGGGGGCCAGGGGTCGCTGAGCGGGCCAGGGGTCGCTGAGCGGGCCAGGGGTAGCGATGCCCGGTTCCAGTTTCCAACTGTTCCTTCTCGTTCTGTTTTCCCCAGTGAAAAAGTCTCCACCTCATCTATTACAAAGTATCTTATATGTTGGAAGGGGAGCCAGCAGCCATAAGGATTTGGCAGCCTTTGGAAATGCAAGCCACCGAGCACAACCGTGTCTGATCTCGGTGACTCTGTCGTCAAGTCCCACCAGGTTCATTAGACACGAGCCTCACTAATCGTGTTGCTGGGTACAAGTGACAGGATGAACAACCCAGCGGGTTTTCTTCCTATTGGGGAGTGTTGTACATGCTGCTATGGCGGTGTGTCCACTCACAAGATGAGTGGCGCTGTCCAATACTGTCACTATGGCGGTGTGTCCACTCACAAGATGAGTGGCGCTGTCCAATACTGTCACTATGGCGGTGTGTCCACTCACAAGATGAGTGGCGCTGCCCAATACTGTCACTATGGCGGTGTGTCCACTCACAAGATGAGTGGCGCTGCCCAATAAACTCGCCCCTCGGGGCAAAATTTAAAAAAAAAATTTGCTCCTGTTACCAAGGTTGGCCGCAGTTGATGCTCCATTCTCGTCGTCTTAATTATTTTTGTTCCATTATGTTTAGAGGTAATGCCGGGCACTTACACTGGTCGGTGTAGTCGACTTCCTGCACCCATTTTAATATCTATGATTATTTTGTCCATAACAATTAATTTATCCTGTTTCTCGTGGGAAAGTGCACTTCTGGTTGGATGTAAATGTTGCAGCTTGAATTAAAGATTCAATTTCTGGTAATTTGTATTGTTGTCTGTCTGATGGTATTCAAGAGTGTTTCGGAAGCCAGCGGTGGTGTACTGTCATCTTGAAGAGTAACATTATACAGGACAAAACTAGGCAACGAGAAAATGATCTCATCAGTTAGCCCTAAAATGCTACATTTTCTCTGTACCACCAGAGACCTGTTCCAGCATGTTGTTCTAACCGCCCACCTCCCTTATCCCTACAGGAGTGTCGAGAGCCATCAGGATCACCAGGCTGGAGGTACCGACGCCCCTGGCGGTCGGCGAGGGCGGGTGGCTCCGGTGCGAGTGGGAGGACGAGGGTGACCACGTTTACACCCTCAAGTGGTACCTCGGCATCGACGAGTTCTACCGGTGGACGCCGCTGGAGACGCCGCCGGTGAAGACCTTCCCTATGCAGCACTTCACCATGGACACCCGGGCCTCCGGGCGTGGCAGCGTCAGGATACACAACGTGACGGTGGACGCCGGCGGCAACTACCGCTGTGAGGTGTCCGGCGAGGCGCCCGTCTTCAAGACCTCCTTCAAGTCCGCCCTCATGACGGTGGTGGGTGAGTGCGAGTCCATCCATAGTAGGTATAGGTACTATAGCGCGGGTGGGTAACAGGTTGGTATTATCCGTAATGGTACACTATAGCCACAAGCCCATGCTCACCCTCACAACCCCAAGCTCACCCCCACAACCCCAAGCTCACCCCCACAAGCCCAAGCTCACCCCCACAACCCCAAGCTCACCCCACAACCCCAAGCTCACCCCCACAACCCCCAAGCTCACCCCCACAACCCCAAGCTCAACCCCACAACCCCCAAGCTCACCCCCACAACCCCCAAGCTCACCCCCACAACCCCCAAGCTCACCCCCACAACCCCCAAGCTCACCCCCACAAGCCCAAGCTCACCCCCACAACCCCAAACTCACCCCCACAACCCCAAGCTCACCCCCACAACCCCAAGCTCACCCCACAACCCCAAGCTCACCCCCACAACCCCCAAGCTCACCCCCACAACCCCCAAGCTCACCCCCACAACCCCCAAGCTCACCCCCACAAGCCCAAGCTCACCCCCACAACCCCAAACTCACCCCCACAACCCCAAGCTCACCCCCACAACCCCAAGCTCACCCCCACAACCCCAAGCTCACCCCCACAACCCCAAGCTCACCCCCACAACCCCCAAGCTCACCCCCACAACCCCAAGCTCACCCCCACAACCC
Organism: Procambarus clarkii; assembly: GCF_040958095.1. NCBI lineage: Eukaryota > Metazoa > Arthropoda > Malacostraca > Decapoda > Cambaridae > Procambarus > Procambarus clarkii. The sequence goes on from NC_091177.1 coordinate 7,317,447, forward strand.
CCAAGCTCACCCCCACAACCTCCAAGCTCACCCCCACAACCCCAAGCTCACCCCCACAACCCCAAGCTCACCCCCACAACCCCAAGCTCACCCCCACAACCCCAAGCTCACCCCCACAACCCCAAGCTCACCCCCACAACCCCCAAGCTCACCCCCACAAGCCAGCAGGTGCTCCACCATCACCCAGAAGGTCCGGACCATTACCATCCAGTAAGCCTAGCGGCTGATGAAGTCAGGGTGGCGTTGATAATGTATTTCCCAGATGTACGCGGGAGCCGCCGCCACTGAGCCGTCACGCCACTATTTACATGCGGCCTCTCCCTCCTCCCTGCTCATTAGCAGGTGATGATCCTACTCTATCAAATCTGTGCTTATTTGGGGTCGTTTTGAAGCGGCGAGAAGTGTAGTGTTGAGGTGTTATTTCTCAGGGGGGCGTTAAGGGAGGCAGGGGGGCGTTAAGGGAGGCAGGGGGGCGTTAAGGGAGGCAGGGGGGCGTTAAGGGAGGCAGGGGGGGCGTTAAGGGAGGCAGGGGGGGCGTTAAGGGAGGCAGGGGGGCGTTAAGGGAGGCAGGGGGGCGTTAAGGGAGGCAGGGGGGCGTTAAGGAAGGCAGGGGGCTTTAAGGGAGGCAGGGGGGTTGTTAAGGGAGGCAGGGGGGGGGGCTTTAAGTGAGGCAGGGGGAGGGTGTTAAGGGAGGCAGAGGGGGGGGCTTTAAGGGAGGCAGGGGACGTTAATGGAGTCAGGGGGGCGTTAAGACAGGGGAAGGAATATGGATCAACAGTAAGGAATGGGACTACGGCAACAAGTGTTCCAAGCAAATATGCTGAAAGTGCAAAAAATGAGCCCCTCTTTTAGTGTAGAGGAACGTGCTCAATACCAACATATTCAGCCTTATAATGCTTAAGTCTTGTATGTATACGTTTTTGCGCAAATTATACGAAATGTATTAATTATACCACGAAGGGTCCTTGCATAGTTAGAAGAATTTCAATTCCGTTTCAATTTAAAATATCTAAAACAAGCTCGCAGCTTCAGAAGCGGATTCAGTCGACCTGCTAAATGGCCCAAAAATAAAAAGATTGGCGGCCATTTTGGAAAATGGCGGCCATTTCCGCCCCCAGGTACAAGTCTGTTATGACTCCAGTTATATATTTCTCGGGTCATACTCCAGCTGTGTGTCAAACTGTAAGCTTGTCAACACGGTCCATTCCCATGGTGTACTAACGGGGGTCGGGAACTGTCACAGTCAGAGCCAAGGGACACCGAGGGACACCGAGGGACGTCAAGGGACACCGAGGGACACCGAGAGACACAGAGGGGCGTCAAGGGACACAGAGGGGCGTCAAGGGACACCGAGGGACACCATGGGACACCAAGGGACGTCAAGGGACACCAAGGGGACACCAAGGGACGTCAAGGGACGTCAAGGGACACCAAGGGACGTCAAGGGACACTAAGGGACGTCAAGGGACACCAAGCGACGTCAAGGGACACCAAAGGAACACCAAGGGACGTCAAGGGACACCAAGGGACGTCAAGGGACACCAAGGGACGTCAAGGGACGTCAAGGGACACCAAGGGACGTCAAGGGACACCAAGGGACGTCAAGGGACACTAAGGTACGTCAAGGGACACCAAGCGACGTCAAGGGACACCAAAGGAACACCAAGGGACGTCAAGGGACACCAAGGGACACCAAGGGACGTCAAGGGACACCAAGGGACACCAAGGGACACCGAGGGGCGTCAAGGGACACCAGAGAGGGTATCACAGGACACAGCAACTGCTATATCATTAAGACTGCCAAGGGAGACAGAATGTGTAAGGGAAAATGTTGAGATAAAGGGTGTGTGTTCTAAGGTAAAGCCAGATGTTGTTCTAAGGAGAGCACAAGTGTCAGAAAAAGACTTAGAGTTTGACGAGCTAAGAGCGTGCCAGGGTTATCGGGAATGGCGGTGTGGAAGATAGAGGTTTATATAAGGACATGACCGGTAAGTGTCAGTCAATATCCAAAAGTGTCCCCCCTCGAAAAAATGAGAGATAGTAACCGTCATAGAAAACGGAACGTCACGGGGTAAATGCTGTAGAGGCCAACTCGTCCTCGGACCGAGTCCATTACATCCAGCGGTCGACCCCACAGACGCATTCATAAATTTTAAAATTGCTGTTCATTCAAAACGGGATTTTTTCAAATATAAATTATTATTATAATATATTAGCATATTGTGCATATATAGGTATAGGTTAGGTTAGGTGTTTAGGTTCTGTTGGCGATTATTTGTATTTGTAGTACGTGGGTGAAGCATTTACAGCGTTGTGGTTCGAACAAATCCGTCAGTGAAGCACTTGTTCCGGAAGTGTTCGAACGTCAGCAGTTGTGAGTCGTGTGTAAACCGTTTTTCATTCCAGCCCGTCCTCCAAACAAAGATCCAAAAGTGATTCCATGCACCCGCCAAACCCCCTGTTTATGAATGAAAAGCGGTTTACACACGACTCACAACTGCTGACGTTCGAACACTTCCGGAACAAGTGCTTCACTGACGGATTTGTTCGAACCACAACGCTGTAAATGCTTCACCCACGTACTACAAATACAAATAATCGCCAACAGAACCTAAACACCTAACCTAACCTATACCTATATATGCACAATATGCTAATATATTATAATATTAATTTATATTTGAAAAAAATCCCGTTTTGAATGAACAGCAATTTTAAAATTTATGAATGCGTCTGTGGGGTTGACCGCTGAATGTAATGGACTTGAGTCGAGGACGGGTTGTTTCATTCATAAACAGCTGGGGTTTGGCGGGTGCATGGAATCACTTTTGGGTCTTTGTTTGGAGGACGGGCTAGTAAAGGCAGTCAACTCTCAACCAATTGAAACTATATTCGATTTCTAGGCAGAGCGAGACGTTTAGGCACGTTTCATTATACCTGATACCCCCCTCAACACCTAGCAGTAAATAGGCACCTGGGAGTTAGACAGCTGCTACGGGCTGCTTCCTGAGGATATGCGCGCGTGCGCATTTGTTAGAGATATATGTAGTAGACATAACAGAGGAAAAATAGACTGGTTAGAAAGACGGAGTCCAAGAGCTAATAGCTCGATTATGCAGACACAAATACTAAATACACACACAGGTTTAAAGGCGATGAGTCACAATAACGTGGCTGAAGTATGTTGACCAGACCACACACTAGAAGTTGAAGGGACGACGACGTTTCGGTCCGTCCTGGAACATTCTCAAATCGACTTGAGAATGGTCCAGGACGGACCGAAACGTCGTCGTGCCTTCACCTTCTAGTGTGTGGTCTGGTCAACACAGGTTTAAACATTAGTTACAATGAAGCAACATTCACCCTTCATCATACATCATTTGACTAAAAGCTTCGCCTCCAATGCCAGACAACTTATAAGTCACAACACAAAGGGGGGGGGGGGTGAATCACATCTTAAAATTGACCCGACTCTTTATCACTGACCCCCACGATCATAGTCAATGACCTGTGGCACTAATTACCATTTACCTAGGTGTTGACCTCACGCAGACCTGCCAGACGAGCGACCAACGATCAGCTGGGAGGAGCGACGCCCCTACCAGGCCCAGCAGGAGGTAACCTTCACCTGCTCCTCCAGGAACGCCAGACCCGCCCCAACACTCTCCTTCTACATCAACGACCAGCCAGTGAGTGGACCAGTCGGCCCTCTTCCTTGTCTCCAGCATTTCCTCACTCTTTACTCATCCAATATGCACCATGCAAATCACAGTAACGTGATGAATGTATGAATAAATATTGATGCACGACGGTACGAACTCGCGGCTCTGACCGTCGCCTCAGGGGATGAGAGTTCGTACCAGGCTGTGTACGAACAACCTGGCTGTGATTTGTACGTCAGGCTGCGAGCAGCCTGGCGTCCAACAGTCTGGTTGACGCGTCCAGCAACCAGGAGGCCTGGTCGAGGACCGGGGCCCCGGGGACGCTAAGCCCCCGAAATCATCGCGAGGTATGTTATGTATTGTTCTTGTCTAGAACGAAATAAACGCATCGGTGAATATAGCAAACAAGTTTAATTAACGATTCTTATAATTATATACTGATGTGTTCTTCAGAGGGATTGTTGACACTGACACAAGGCAAAAGTAGCTGTAGATTGACCAGACCACACACTAAAAGGTGAAGGGACGACGACGTTTCGGTCCGTCCTGGACCATTCTCACAATCGACTTGAGAATGGTCCAGGACGGACCGAAACGTCGTCGTCCCTTCACCTTTTAGTGTGTGGTCTGGTCAACATACTTTAGCCACGTTATTGTGACTCATCGCCTGCAAAAGTAGCTGTACTTCTCCAACTTGGAGAAAGCAACGATAATTTACTCCAGTAAACATATTCTACCCACTTCAAGACCCTAAACCTATATGGAAGCAGCAAGAGGAAGTATGGGCCAATAGGCCTTCTGCAGTTACTTCCATTCTTATGTTCTCATATCCAAGTTATACTCATTGTTTCGTGTTCTGTCTTGTGTTTGTCACAAGTTTGTTCACCTCACCCAAAACTTTTGTACCATATCACCTCAACAAAAACGAGTACAAGTACGATGAATTTGTGTGTAAATTAAGTCTTTGAAAATGTAATAAGCCATTACGAAACGCGTTCAGGCGTCAGACCTTAAATTAAAATGAATTTTGGAGAATTGGTATATCCATTACCACCGACAGTAAAGAAAAACATAAGAAATATTGAGAAAATTCGTGTTAGAATTATTAATCTTACCTTTTCGGTCATATTCAATAATATATATTATATATATATTATATATATATATATATATATATATATATATATATATATATATATATATATATATATATATATATATATATAGGGTTACCACCACTGGTTTAATTAAAGGGACCCACATCCTCGAAGAAGAAAATAAATAGTGTTCAGAGAAGACCTTGTGGATTCTCACTGAATACTTTAATCTTTTCCTCTCCTACCACCCTATATATTATATATATATATATATATATATATATATATATATATATATATATATATATATATATATATATATATATAACGGGAGGTGCCTATAACGGTGTCTGTGTGTACAGGTGGACCCCTCGTGGGAGGAGGGTCAGCTGGTGCAGGTGAACAAGTCTACCACGCTGGAGACCGCCGTCAAGACGCTCCGCTTCCGCCTGCGGCCTACCGTGGTACAGTCTGGCGTGCTACAGGTCAAGTGCGTGGCATCCTACGACGACCTGTACTGGCAGAGCAGCGAGAGAGCCTTCACCATCGATGTACCCTGACGACCACGCCCACCAGTCCGGCTCTCAGGGTCAGTAGTCACACTAGGTATATGATCGTCTCCGAGGATGTGACTATTGTACACCACAACACTGTGAGGAGCAGCGGGCACTGTTAACCTCCGCTTATTGTGTTTCCAGGGTTCATGACGTACGGCAGCGAGGGCTTCAGAGCGGCGCCGCCGCCCCCGCTGTTCATGTGCTCACTACTGATCCTCTTTGCTAGCTTATTTAACCATTTTCTTTGTCGCTGTTAGTCCTCTGGGGGTTCGGTAAGTTATTTAGCTGCCTAATACTGCTTGACAAGTCTTGTGTAAGTCTTATTACTTGCCAACTCTCTCTCTCTCTGTCGGACTGGTACTATTCAACTTGTTACTTCAGCAGGTGTTGCACATGTTCATCTCCCCCACTCATCATGGACTCTCCCAACACACGCTGTATGTCTTCTGTCTCGTATCCTTTGAAACCCGGCCGGTAAAATGTTCACTGTTAGCTTCGACCGCTTTCCATTCTTCCCTTACTCCTACTCCCTGTTCTCTTTGCCGGTCTCTCTCTCCTCCTTGCCTGCTCTTTTTGTCTCCTTTGTCTCCTCCTTACATCTCTTAAATGTCATTTTTGTCTTAATTATCGAATGTATATGCAACATTCTTCTCTAGTCTTTAGGTTTATACCTCATTTATATGCTTTAGTTTCCCCCCGACGACTCCCATTTTCTCCCTGATGTAAACAAGGAGGAGAAGAGAGGTGGGCGAGAGATATAACCTAGGAGGTCTTGCCTGGTTCTTCACCTTGATGTAGGAATAACGTTCCTACATTATACAACATGGCGAGAGGGAAGGCCAAAGTGGAGGGGGGGGGGGGGGGTTTGAACCAAACTGTAAACAATAATTTTACATCCGGCTTGACGATTCTTATGTGATGTTGTCTTTGCTTTTGATCTTCTTCCTTTGTGCTGGAACAATCACTGTTGCAGTTGTTGCTACATGAGCCGCTGCGGCAGTTGTTGGCACATGAGCCGCTGCGGCACTTGTTGGCACATGAGCCAGCCGCTGCGGCAGCTGTTGCCACATGAGCCGGCCGCTGCGGCAGTTGTTGCTACATGAGCCAGCCGCTGCGGCAGTTGTTGCTACATGAGCTAGCAGCTGCGGCAGTCGTTGGCACATGAGCCAGCAGCTGCGGCAGATGCTTGCCGCAGTCATCGCCGTGTTCTCGCCCCCCCCCCCAAGTAATAAACATTCAAGCCTGTCTTCTCGAAACGGCTCAACCTGTCCTGAGTATTACTCGAGAACACAACGGACAAAATATGATGTACTACACACCACAGCGGCTCACAACAAGTGAAGAGGACGGACTGACACCATCACCTCCGTCCTAGCCAATTGTTACGTCTTAAAACTCAAGTACTAAAATTGTCCTAACCTAACCTAATCGAGGCCCCACGAATAGAAAACGGGACTGGCCATCAGATGATATATCGTACATCATATTTTGGCCGTTGGTCAGAGCTCCGTCCCCATATAGAACAAAACAAATCAACTACTCAGTACATTGTGTTCCTTGTCTAACGTCGTAGTCTGTCTCTCTAATATAAATATATATATATATATATATATAATATATATATATATATATATATATATATATATATATATATATATATATATATATATATATATATATATATATATATATATGGCACAACTCTCCTAAACACGAGAGTGAAGTATACAACTTTAGAACACTTTCCCACCAGGAGACTCGAACCCTAGCCAGCACAGAAGCCTTCCAGCAACTGAACTGCGTACCTGTTATGCCAGTTGCTGGAAGGCTTCTATGCTGGCTAGGGTTCGAGTCTCCTGGTGGGAAAGTGTTCTAAAGTTATATATATATATATATATATATATATATATATATATATATATATATATATATATATATATATATATATATATATATATATATGTCGTACCTAGTAGCCAGAACGCACTTCTCAGCCTACTATGCAAGGCCCGATTTGCCTAATAAGCCAAGTTTTCCTGAATTAATATATTTTCTCTATTTTTTTCTTATGAAATGATAAAGCTACCCATTTCATTATGTATGAGGTCAATTTTTTTTATTGGAGTTAAAATTAACGTAGATATATGACCGAACCTAACCAACCCTACCTAACCTAAGCTAACCTATCTTTATAGGTTAGGTTAGGTTAGGTTAGGTAGCCGAAAAAGTTAGGTTACGTTAGGTTAGGTAGGTTAGGTAGTCGAAAAACAATTAATTCATGAAAACTTGGCTTATTAGGCAAATCGGGCCTTGCATAGTAGGCTGAGAAGTGCGTTCTGGCTACTAGGTACGACATATATATATATATATATATATATATATATATATAATATATATATATATATATACCTTATGTGTATACCGATGTGTATGTTGTGTATACACTCACTAATGACTAAGAATATACTAGTCCCGTGTAATGTTTATACACTGGTGATAAGTCCAAAGATATATATCAAAGAAAGATATATATATATAAAGTGTGTATATTGATGTGTTATCCTGTTGGAGGTCTCTCCTGAGGTCAGTGAAGGTGTGACTGATGCTGGGGTGTTCACTCAAGTTATTAAGAGTGAACAAATGTTATTACATTCATATTGTTATGCATCTACTAATGTAGGAAATGAATGAGTTGAAGTGTTTTTATCATTAATGCTATAGGCATCCTTGAAACAGGCTTCGTCTACAATTTAACATTTTCAGCAAGTATTTCACAAAATCTGAATAATTTTAAAATTGATTTTTTTTTCAAATATGTGCTCAATTACACTGTTTTTGTGTGCATGGCGGAGTATATCAGTGAGGCTGTTTGTAGGCATATATTGTTTGTAGGCATATACTGTTTGCCATATACTGTTTGCCATAAAATTAACAATTTTGTGTCGTATGAAGGGCTGTGTGTTCGAGTTTCTAGGTAAACATTCCGGGTAGAATATTATATTAATTGTAATTGACTTTGTTACAGCTAAAAACAAAAACAAAACAAAAAAATCCCCCTTTGATCAATGTTGTCTGTGTGGCGGCCTTCGTTGTCAATTTATTTGCGAACGAATTTGTTCGAACCAACTGTGTTGACGGGCGAGATGCATTGTTGTATTTTAGTGAGGATGTTCTCGCGAAAGACTTTTTTTTGTTGTTGTTGCTTGACTCACATAAAACATTTTTCATTTATTTACAAATTTTAAATAAATGAATTTATTTATCATTTTTTTTAATTTACAAAATTAATGCTCGCATTTTTTTTAATTACAAAATATATTTTGGAGTACGTAGCCTATTTTTTTTTATTTTATACTGAGGAATTAAGATTTATGTCATGAAGGTGTGTGTGTGTGTGTGTAATTACCTAAGTGTAGTTACAGGATGAGAGCTACGCTCGTGGTGTCCCGTCTTCCCAGTACTCTTTGTCATATAACACTTTACAACCACTGACAGTTTTGGCCTCCACCACCTTGTCACTTAACTTGTTCCAACCGTCTACCACTCTTGTTTGCAAAAGAAATTTTTATAATATTTTTTCGGCACCTTTGTTTTCTTAGCTTGAATCTGTGTCCTTTTATGTTCGTAAAGTTGCTGGTTTCAGGAATTACGCTTTATGAATTTGATCTATTCCTATTAGTATTTTGTAAGTGGTGATCATATCTCCCTCCTATCTTCTAGTTTTGGCATGTTTAACGCCTCTAGTCTCTCCTTGTGACATTTATTTTTTAGTTACGGAACCCATTTTGTTGCCAGTCATTGCACCTTTTCCAGTTTCCTTATGTGCTTCTGATGTGATAACTGATTTGGGCGCCATACAATTGCTGCATGTTCCAATTTTGGTCTCACGAATGTCATGAACAGTTTCTTTAGTATTTCACCATCCATATAATTAAAAGCAAGTCTGAAGATGGAAAGCGACACATACGTTCCTCTCACAATATTCTTTATGTGTTCCTCTGGCGACAGCTTACTATCTAAAACCACCCCCAGGTCTCGTTCCAGGAGTTCTGTAATTCCTTTCTACATAATTTGTTAGTTGTGTGTGGTCTATTTTCCCCGATTCCACATTCCATAACATGGCATTTATTCACATTGAATTCCATTTGCCACTTGACGCTCCAAGCACTTATTTTATCTAGCTCAATTTGAAGGGCATTACAATCGTTTGCGTCCCCTATCTTCCCCAGTGTCTTAGCATCATCCGCAAACATGTTCATATAATTCTGTATTCCTTCTGGTAGATGTGTGTGTGTGTGTGTGTGTGTGTGTGTGTGTGTGTGTGTGTGTGTGTGTGTGTGTGATGAAACAATACTTCAACTCTGAATGAAAAGATATTGTCTGTATAAAATGCATTTCATATATTTTTTGTTTCTATTACGATAATCAAATGTTGGTTCAACAGCCGTGTATTTGTGAGAGCGTTCTGTATATTAGTGTAAAAATTATATTAGTGTAAAAATTATCAAATTCAATTTGGTGAAATTAAATTTTGTGATAATGCTCTTTTGTGGTAAATAAACGTTTCAGTATCTGTTGTAGTTTTTCATTACCCCATAGAAATAATAGAAATAACCTAAGCTACTCTATCCCTTTGAGTGGTAAGACACTTCGCCTGGCGTTCCGCGAGCGCTTTGTCATGGGTTCGTATCCTGGCCGGGGAGGATTTACTGGGCGCAAATCCTTAACTGTAGCCTCTGTTTAACGCAACAGTAAAATGTGTACTTGGTTGTAACAACGATTCTTCGCGGCAGGGATCGTATTCCAGGGACCTGCCCGAAACGCTACGCGTACTAGTGGCTGCTACAAGAATGTAACAACTCTTGTATATATCTCACAAAAAAAAGTAAAATAAAAAAAAGATGTATTTCTTTCTTGTCTCAATAAATCTCTCGATGTTCACAAAATATGTGAATTGAATGATGAGGAATCTTTTGAATGGGATGGAAGCTGAATTCCCTGATGTTGGTGGGAGAGACCTGGACATCTCTCACAGTCCCCTCCCATGCCCCCCCATGGGACGGGATTCAAGGAAACGTTTGGGCAACGCTTCCTTTCACCTGATACTCCTGTTGACCTGGGAGTGAAATAGGTGCGCGCAACTATTGTGGGTTGCATCCATGGGAAAGATCAGAAAGATTATTGTGTTAATACCTCGTGGTATTCCCATGAGGTATTAACGAAATAAAAATATCCAAACAAGTAACTGATATTGAATAGTATAATGGAAGGCGAAGTTGACATAAAATTAAGTGAATATATATATATATATATATACTATATATATATATAGTATATATATATATATATATATATATATATATATATATATACATACATACATACATACATACATACATATATATATATATATATATATATATATATATATATATATATAGATATATAGAACCAAGTAAGCCAAAGGGTCCAGCAACCTCCAGCACCACGACGCTCCTGGCGCCGCAGTCGTCACCAACGGCTGACAAATCCTAAATGGAAACAAGTCTTGGGCCTGCATTGTTCTCCAAGATAAACAAGACAACAACGGAAGACGACTTAACTGCGCGACAACACTGCAACAGAGATATCAGTTTCTGTTATCTGACCCAACTTATTGGACAACCAAAATAAGGGGCGACAAGAAGCAGATAGAAAGACTCGGACGAAAGAAGAGAAATGCTAACAATGAATGCAATGCTCCCTCGACGGCCTGTTTAACCTGCTCTCTCAACTATTACACTCTCCTGAAACCATTTTAAACTAACCACATGAAACTTCTCATACACAGATCGCTCCAGCTTGACCTTACATAAATGTAACAATTATTAAATCAAGTTTCTAGCCAGAGTAACTCATTCAACAGACTAGGGTTTACAGGGTCAGGTTTCAAATGAGCTCGTTTAGGATAGAAGCTTTTAGCTCGTAATGCAGTGTTAATATGGGAACACCAATGTTGTTCCTTCTGAGACCTTGTCATGGTCTTAAAAAGGTCGGGGGAGGGGGGAGATAATGAGCCCCGCCAACAGAGCAACAGTTAGCGTAGCAGAATATACTGCAACAGAGAGCACGAGAATGAACGCCAAACAGAGAAAGCAGGAGAATGAACGCCAAACAGAGAAAGCAGGAGAATGAACGCCAAACAGAGAAAGCAGGAGAATGAACGCCAAACAGAGAAAGCAGGAGACGGAGCCCCAACAGAGAGCAGGAGACTGAACGCTGACAGAGAGAGCAAAATAGAGTTCTTCTACTAAAACCTCACTTTAAAAATATTATCGAGAGCAAGATAAACCTCTCTCTCACTCTTCAAGAAATTCTTACTCTTGTATTTTTTAGTACAAAATGCGCAAGTCAAGCCTCCCTTTTTTTTCCTATGCATAAATAAAAGTCTTAGATGCACTTGCAGGGTTGAGGTTGAGCACAGTCCTCGCCTTTCCAGCCATCAAGTGGCTGCCGTAACGACTTCCTTGCAACTTAAGGCTCTTTGCTCTGAAAGATGAGTATGTATTCACTTAGCTGTGCTTGCGGGGGTTGAGCTCTATCTCTTTGGGCCCGCCTCTCAACTGTCAATCAACTGTTTTTTTCACACACAGACACAGACAGACACACACACACACACACACACACACACACACACACACACACACACACACACACACACACACACACACACACACACCTCAGTGCCAATAAATGTAAAAAGACTGCAGCTTCGGCCCGATAACGGTAAGTACAAATATATAGTGTGTTCAGAATCCCTATCAACAACCCAACAAGTTAACGACCTTGGGAGTGGCCATTGGGAACGACTTCAGCAGCACCAGACGACGCCTAGCCATGGTCAAGGCAGTATGGCTAAGATTCCCTGCTATTAATTTCGTGTATTTGTCGGACATCAACCCGTCATACAAAAATTATACTATTGATGTCACTAGAGTGAGTACCCGGCTGCGCCCGGGTCAATCTCCCCCCCCCTTCTCTCATTTATTTTCCCCTGCCTCCCCCCTCCCTCTCTCTCCAATCCTTTCTCCCTCAATAACTCCCTCACCCCCTCACTGAAATTGCTAAATCAGTCTACGGACAACACAACCAATATTTCAGATCATGAAAATCGCAAGATGGGAAGTGGTCGGGGTTGGGGGGGGGGGAGGGTTTAGATGCCAATATTTCTTAAAGTGTGGCACTAGAGCCGACCCCGACTGACCTGTGACACTCCCATACCCAACATGCTTCAAGTGTAAAAGTAGGGTCAAGCTAGCCACAAGCGTCCATGCCTCGAACCTTGGACATACAGACACTTTTATAAATTCGTCAAACGTACAAAAATGGACCGTTGCACCCCTCCAAAAAAAAAAAAAAACTTTTTGTACTATTCATTTTGTAGAAGACACGAGAAACACGACAACAACAACAAGAACGAAACCTTTCCTATACCTTATATAGCACAGATATGTAATATATTCACACTTAAACAGGACGTACTTACCTATCAGTACTTGTCTATCAGTGACTACGGGGAAGTGAGGTCCAGCTCTTGAGGCCTCGCCTAAAAGCCTTGTTGTACCCGTTGTCTCACAACTTCACTATTCTAACATGTTACAGCTTCACTATTCTAACATGTTACAGCTTCACTATTCTAACATGTTACAGCTTCACTATTCTAACATGTTACAGCTTCACTATTCTAACATGTTACAGCTTCACTATTCTAACATGTTACAGCTTCACTATTCTAACATGTTACAGCTTCACTATTCTAACATGTTACAGCTTAACTATTCTAACATGTTACAGCTTCACTATTCTAACAATCACTTACAACTGAGATCCACTTCCTTCAGCCTATCCTCATAACTCATTACGGTTATTACCCTTCAACTGTATACTAGGCCTAAGGGTGCTTATTTAGGCCTAAAACGGGCGAGGTCAGGATGTGCAGTTACTGTTCCAGTTATTATTCCAACAGCACAAAACGTGAACAGTCAATTGCGGAACAGTTGGGAGTAGAACAGTCAATTGCAGAACAGTTGGAAGTAGAACAGTCACTTGCAGAACAATTGAGAGTAGAACAGTCAATTGCAGAACAGTTGGAAGTAGAACAGTCAATTGCAGAACAGTTGGAAGTAGAACAGTCAATTGCAGAACAATTGAGAGTAGAACAGTCAATTGCAGAACAATTGAGAGTAGAACAGTCAATTGCAGAACAATTGAGAGTAGAACAGTGAATTGCAGAACAATTGAGAGTAGAACAGTCAATTGCAGAACAGTTGGAAGTAGAACAGTCAATTGCAGAACAGTTGGAAGTAGAACAGTCAATTGCAGAACAATTGAGAGTAGAACAGTCAATTGCAGAAC
>NC_091177.1:7336156-7398656 GCF_040958095.1 Procambarus clarkii
ACGAGGAGAGGTAGAACGCAACACCTGTGAGCGTAGGATGTGCCAGCGAAAGGGGTGAGACGACGAACTTGGTGTCTCGCTTCAAGAAAAGACAGACGATCACGGTGTTTCAAGTTGAGGACTGCTTCCTCAAGTTTGTAGTGTATACACGAGCGTGAGAAGGTAGGGTGGGCCTGACCGCAATTGAGGCAGCGAGCCTGGGGAGAAGTGCACTCGGACTTAGAATGATCATCATCTCCACACATGGGGCATTGATACACATATACACTTGTGCATTTGAGGACACCGTGCCCAAACTTCCAGCACTTATTGCAAAGTCTAGGAGAGGGAATGTACTCCTGAACGGAGCATCTGGCACCAGCAAGAATAATAGAGGGCGGAAGGGTCCTACTATCAAAGGTGATTTTTACAACTCGAAGGGGCTGACGGCTATGACCACGAGGGGGTCGAGTAAATGTGTCCACCTGGAGGACAGAATGGCCTTGGGCTTCGAAGATATGTTTAATATCCTCATGGCAGTCTTTGAGGTCCCTAACACCAGTCGCAACATGGTGTGGGAGGAGAACAGTGCCAACACTGGCATTTAACCGAGCGTTTTTGGAGACCCGAACAGGTATCTTCCCAATGCAGGACAAAGCAGCTAAGCGAGTAGCTGCATCCTGAGAAGAAGCAGCGACGACATGCATACCGTAACTGGTGGAGTTAAAAGTAACAGAGGCATCTACCAAATAAACAAGGTGTTTATGGACGGGAGAAATCATCAGGAGTAGAATCCAGGTGGTGGAGATCAAAGTATTTAGCCCCCATAGCGGGACGAAACAAGGTGTGTAAGTATTAGTATGGGAAGGGATCGTGCGAGTGAGGCCATGGCGGGGACGGCATTTTACCCCCAGAGTGAGAGGGGGTAAAAGGCACAGTAGTCACAATGAGAGACAGAGCCATGCCAGGGGACGCGGTGGTCACCACTGGGGGCTGGGAACTCGACCCTAACTCAGAGGAGGGAGGGGAGCTGAGAGTAGTCAGGAGGGTCAAAGGAGGAGCAAGGTCGGAGCCCAATGCAACTGGGGGCTACAGAGCCTGGTCTTCCAACACAACGACTCGGGTTCAACGACTCGGGGGCTTGATCGCCCACCCCACGAGCCTGAGAAGGTATAAGAGGAACATTATCTGACATAAAAACGAGGAAAGACTTTCATTCACGAATGTGCTCCCACACCCACCACAGAGCCACAATTAGAGGCAGGACACCCAACAAGAGACATGTTGCCGATCTTGCCTGGGCCCCCCAGGGGTGAGTCGTGAGTATACACCCCACAAACGCCACCTTAAGAACCATCAGTGTGTCGAGATCGGGTTCAGTGACCAAAGGAGGATTGACAATAAAAGGGTCCCCTCGCTCGAGATGTTGGGTACTATAGTTCTACGGGTGCCTACCCAAACACCTGGACGTCAGAATAAAAGAAGGCCGAAAGAAGAATAAAAATAGGCAAAAGGTCGGCGGGGAATGGCAATGAGAAAGGAGAAGAGGGGCGAGAAAAACAAAACAAAAGAAAAAGTCGTCTAGCACAATTAGAGAGGATAGCAGCAGGAGCACAAGGCCACAAAAGGACAAAGGACTGTCCCAAGGAGCATCACACTCCGGCAGCCGCCCACCAAGCCCCCTCACGGCAACAACGAGCCAGACAGGGAGGGGGATTTTAGCAAGAAATCGAGATCTCTAGTAATGGTCAGACAATCCCTAATGATGTCCAAGAGAGACTTTTGAGACTGTTGGTGGTCGTCGTCTTTCTCGGCTTGAGAATGGCTTTGACTTCTTGCATTTGATTATTTCGGAGCGAGTGAGTTGTGTCTGTATTTCCATTTATATTGCAGGTGTTCCAGCAAGACTGTTTGAAGACTGGTGAAAGGTATTTGTTCATGGTAGAATGTTTGTCATCAAGAGTTGACGCTCTCCATGCTGAAGACCCCCCCCCCCCTCTCCCTCCCCTCTGTGGGAACCTCTCCCTCCCCTCTGTGGGAACCTCTCCCTCCCCTCTGTGGGAACCTCTCTCTCCCCTCTGTGGGAACCTAACACAAGGAGACCTTTTTTTATTACCATGAAATCATATGCAGTTATTTTAACAAGGGAATGAGTCGGGTATATGTGTAAAGTTGCTTCAATAATTCTCTCAAAGTCCATAGACATTACATATTACTGTAATGCATTTAAAAATTACAATTAATGATATTCCCCTCATCGTCTACTCTCCATGTGCTTAGCCTTCAGAGAGGAAGGCCTTCTGCTGCTTCCTTAATTTTTATGTTCATGGAGGTGCAGCGGACTCACCGACCAGCCCGTCCGCCTAAGGTCTCCCAACGTCAAGAAACAGTCGCACTAAAGTGGCCTTGTCCTAAGCCACTATCAAGAGGACCCAAAACAGAAAACGGGACAATATGTCAATTTCGCAAGCCGCTACCATTTTCTAGTATGACCATTCTTGGCCTTAAGTAGAGTATACGTCAAAAATGCGACGTTCTATTAGGAGGATGGGTTGCAACAACAACTATCAACTCAAATATTATGCAACGTAAGTCAGCCATCAGAAACCTTTCAATGTCAAAGTAGATTTAGCAAGTATATACAAATCCCTTTTAAACCTAAGTACACACTTACTCACCCCAATACTCTCCATCAATGAAAAGCTTTAAAAGAAGTTTTGGAAACTACTGCCATCCACAACTTTAAGACCAGCTTCGACAAAGAACTCGAACGCTAGAACAGTTAAATTACAACCTATCGGGAACAACAAGGTCAGTAAGCGGGGGCATAAGATGCTAGACCTCACTCCCACGTTGACACTGGTAGGTAAGGCACTGTTAAGGTAAGTACTGACAGGCACGTACTATACCGTAACTAAACTTTCAGAGTTGTGTTGTATTACTCGCAGATGCAACACCACAAGTACATAGATCTCTAATATTACCAGAGTCAGGCTCAATCTGGGTAGAAACGCTATGCAAATACAGGGCACCAGAATGTGGAACAGTCTCCAGAATGTGGAACAGTCTCCAGAATGTGGAACAGTCTCCAGAATGTGGAACAGTCTCCAGAATGTGGAATAGTCTCCAGAATGCATCATAAGGATGTACAATATCTTATATATATTCCAGGCCTCGCCACTGGAGGGGGCAATCATCGCCACTCACGTTCCCAGTGGTTGTTTGGCGCTACGAGGGAGTGGTTTGGTGTTGGTGGCGTGGTGCGCCCACTGACCGGCGTGTTAGCTGGCGGCATGGCGGAGGCTGGGATTAGGCCGATTCGCCATGTAGATACTGTGGGGCTTGCTTTCTCTGCTCCTGTGGACTAGCCTCTCGTAGAAGTCGCGTTACTGGACGTTTAGCATGTGAAGGTCGCCGATCTTCTAGGCCTGGAGAAACTTACGTCTATGCGTGTGGCGGTGAAATTTGCCACGTCAGCCAGCTACTTGGATTTTGTGCGCCGCTACACTGACGAGTCATTTACGCTACCTGCTTTTGCTGTGACTGTGCCGGTGACGGATCCTTGGGGCCCTTTGAATTTTGTGAGTGTGCATGTGTGCCGGTGGATTTCCCGGAGCAGGAGCTGCGTTCCGAGTTTGCCAGGTTTGGTGCGGTGGTGATACATCGCTTCAACTTTTTACGTTCTGGGAGGCTGCAGGGACTCCGTCTTGGCATGCAGACACTTGGCATGCGACTCACCGTCGACATCCTTTCCCGGGTTCCATCTGCAGGCTATCCATGAGAATCTCCTATCAGGGATAGTCACGCACCTGTTTCAGGTGTGGTAATGAGGGCCATGTTGCGGCCTGGTGCAGCACGCCTCGCACTATGGAGCCTTCTGTATTTCATGCGGCTGATTTTCCTCCCTTGTGCTCACGTAGTGCTTCGCCTGTGGATCCTTGCTCTGTACGTGAGGGGGTGGTGGCGTGTGCGGCGCCGCCCCTGCAGCCTACCCCTTCGCCTCCAAAGGATTCTTTGCCTGTGCTCACACCTGCTCCTCTGCCCATCCTGCTATCATCACTGGATCCCTCCCCTGTATGGGCCCCTTCATTGTCACCAGCTGCGCCTGTTATCTCTCCGACTCCGGTGTCCCCAGTGGATGGCGGCCTTATCCCCCATGTTGTTGAGAATGTCCTCCTGTGAAGTCGTGCGCTCCCGGATGTGGGGCGGCCTGCCACTGGCTCTTCTCGGGTACCTCGTATGGAGGGCGATAGTTCTGATGACCAACGACCTGTTCCGAAGCATTCCCGGACGGACCGGGTTGTGTCGCCCCCTCGTGCGTGGGCAGATGAGTGTGCGGACATGGATGAGGATGTTGTTGTGGGCTTTGTGTTGTCTCCTGTGTGTCAAGCCCTTCGCCTCCTGCTGTTGGCTCCCCTCCGAGGGAGGCTGCCCCTGGTGCCCGAGGACCTTGTCGTGATATTGAAGAAGGATGGACGACGGGGGACCTCTGCTCCTGTTCCCAGGGGAGGGGGGCCCCCCGGTGCGTCTTCTGATCCCCCCTGTACGCAGCCCTGTGCGTCGCCCGTTGTGAAGCTCGGTGCGAGCTCCAGTCCGCATCCCTGTGCACCACCCAGTGCGTTTTCCGATGCGCTTCCCGGTGCTCGGCCCCCTGGGAAGGTGCCCCTCCCGCTCTTCTCGCCCGCCGGGGAAGAGTTGGACGAGTCCCAATCTTTGTTGGTCCATTATAAATGTCCTGGTGCGTCCTGTCCTGTGTGACCTTGCTACCATTTGGATTCCGCCAGTGAAGAAATTTTTTAGTGGGGTGCCGTATTTCATGATTCGGCCGTGTGCGTCCGGTATCCGATGTTGAAATGGCGGTTTGGGAGGCTTATTGCCTGCGCTTTCCGGTGCAGGAGTACCCTGATAAATATGTGTAGTCCTTGGGGTTGGTGGTGCTTCTGTGCTTCTATCTTTCTGCCTGGGTGTGTGTGGCTGTGTTTGTGCCTGCGTTTGTGTCTTTTGTGTGTGCATAGGTGTTTCTTCCTGCCTCCTGCGTGTGCCTGTTAGGGTATGTTTTGTTACTGTGTTTTTCATGTTTCTGGTTCTGTGTTTTTGCCTCTGTGCTTGGGGGTTTGCGAGGCCTCATGTTTTATGTACTATTATGTGCCTGTGTTTGGGTGGTTGGGCTGATTGTGGTTGTGTATTAGCTTTTTGTATTTCTGCTCTTATTATTATTATGGGTGTGGCTGTATTTTATGTTATTTATTTCTTGTATTATTTCTTCGTGTTGTTCTCTGTTTGTTATGTATCCAGTGCCCATTTCGGGGTTTCCTGTTTTGTACCATGTTTCCTTCACTTTTGGATTTTGTTATGTATGTTTGGTCTGTTTTTCATGTGTTCATGGTGTTCATGGTGTTCATGGTGTTCATGGTGTTCACCTTGTTATGTTTTCCCTGTATGATTCCCCTGAATGTCTTCATGTATTGTTCTTATGCATTTGTCTGTTTTGTACTTGGGTTCTTTTATAAATAAAAAAAGTTTTATATGTATATTATATCGTCTCCCAATGCCTATGAAAACTGCATTACCTGTACTTATGTGTATTTAACATTTAACTCCTATTTTAACAGTAAACGTCTATTATGAAACATTCTTAGTTCTGGGACAAATTCTACTATAATCCACTACTATGCTCCTTCATTATCAATGTGTTCAACCATATCACCAGCATCAAATTCTATATTGAAATAAAATGATATATAATACAAACATACATACAACATATATAAAGGTATTCAACTTGTATCATAAATTTTATACCAATTCCAAACATTATGAACAGATCTATATGTTTTATATTTAATCCTTAAAGTTATGAATTTTATGGCCACTGTACTCCCCGAATTTAACATTGGCATCAAATTAACAACAGCAGGAATTAATAATTCATGCCAGATCTTTAGTCAAAAAAATTGTATTAACTATGTGCACTCCTACATAGAGGACGATCACTATTGCTTCACACATAAGTCCGTGCTGAGAAAACCAAATGAAGCAATGCGAGGACTCGAACCAACGACCAAGGAACTCCCAGCCGCGCACCTTAACCCTGTCTCCTGACTTGGTACAACTTGTATAACCAAGGATGCCATTGAAACCACATTTTGGCCATATTGGCTATTGGCAGTACGCGAATGGGGCATTCTCAGAGGTGGGAAGCGAGCAGAGGACGTGAACGAAGCACTGCTCGAGAAAAGATCCATACGGCATCAGTTGTGAGTCGTGTGTAAAGTTTACCATTTATCAATAAGGGGCTTGGCGGCTGGATTAACGAGCATTTAACCTCTATTGATGAGGACGGGATGATTAAGCTGGTAGATGCCGTGAAATGCCGCTCCGTTTTCTGCTTCAAGAGTAAAACAGTACTAGCAGGGCATGTGGGTGTGAATGATCCCGGTGCACTAGCCACGAGGCGGGACCCAGGAGATATTACCCTCCTCACACAACTGGTGGAGTGTACCTCCCCCTCTCACACAACTGGTGGAGTGTACCTTCCCCCTCCTACAACTGGTGGAGTGTTCCTTCCCCCCTCACACAACTGGTGGAGTGCACCTTCCCCCCCTCACACAACTGGTGGAGTGTACCCTCCCCCCTCACACAACTGGTGGAGTGCACCTTCCCCCCCTCACACAACTGGTGGAGTGTTCCTTCCCCCCTCACACAACTGGTGGATGCACCTTCCCCCCTCACACAACTGGTGGAGTGTACCTTCCCCCCCCCCCTCACACAACTGGTGGAGTGCACCTTCCCCCCCCTCACACAACTGGTGGAGTGTACCTCTCCCCTTACACAACTGGTGGAGTGTATCTTCCCCCCCCCCCTCACACAACTGGTGGAAACTTGGGATTGAAACGTCACAAGAAAAATCGTTCCTGTGCTATCAAGATTGACTCGGCGGAAGTAAATCCAAGAGGTCCTGCGTGGTGGGCTGTTTTATGGCGCCGTGTGAGGAGAGAAGAAGGCTTGGAATGGATCGTGAGGTTATACCAAAGCCTGGGCGGAGACCTGATATATTTCCCCCCCTGGAAGATGAATGGAAATGGACCTGTCTATCCCAGTTGGCGGGAGCTGTTCTTTGCTCAAACATTTTATGAGCCGTGTGGTAACGCCCGGCTTCGCCCTGAATGCTCAGTTTTTGTCAATGGCACAGGAGTAGACACCTTGGGAAAAAAAAAATCTATATGGTTGCGCTGTTCGGAAGCATCAATTCGAGCATCAATATTGAACCGAACGTGCAGAAGTAAATCTGCAAGCAAGCTGTCAAGGTGTCGCGTGAAGGTGAAAAATTCCTTTAATAACTGAGAATGACAGTAATATATATTCTTTAACGCCAGCGGTGTCCACCACCTCAGCCACATATCAAGAACACCTTCATAAATGTTGGCCGCACTCGCATCAACCGCGCCGCTCACACACTCGCATTAGTACAGGCGATGATAATAACACTTTTTAGAAGTGCCATTAAACTGGGCTGTAAACACAACTTATTGAGCACTGTGTGGATAACGGCAGCAAAAATATGATTTGTAGAGGGCCACAAATGGCTGGGGGGTGAGCGAGAGCCCACGTGAGTCCGTCTTTCATCAGGTAAATCCAGAGCAAACATCACCTCTCAAACCCACGACTCCTTAATTAACAAACAAAAATGACTGGAACAAACGCGTGTGAACCATTTCTGTGCCAACATTTATCCCTCTCTGGTTATTACTTAACACACGAGAACAGTTTTGTATTCATCTTGGCCGTCTGGCTAGTCCAGATTTGGCGTAGTAGCTTGAATCCTATACGATATATAGGATTGAATAATTATTTAATCCTATAATCCTTTTATCCGATACGTCATATTTTTAACGGAGGGGCTCAATCCGTCTAAACTACGGGGTGTTAATCAACAGTACAGAACTAGTATTGACGTCGTCTCAGCTCCATACTTCCTCGTGACGCAAAAAATGTGTTATGGAGTGAGACATGGAGAAGGGCCGAGCGGGTGTCATCTGGTGAGGAGAGACGCTTTGTGTTCTTTGGTAGACACTTTGGAAGACACTCTACCAAAACACTACCAAAGTGTTTTCCAAAGTGTTTTTTTCCAATAGGGAGCCGGTCGGCCGAGCGGACAGTACGCTGGACTTGTGATCCTGTGATCCTGGGTTCGATCCCAGGCGCCGGCGAGAAACAATGGGCAGAGTTTCTTTCACCCTATGCCCCTGTTACCTAGCAGTATAAATAGGTACCTGGGTGTTAGTCACCTGTCACGGGCTGCTTCCTGGGGGTGGAGGCCTGGTCGAGGACCGGGCCGCGGGGACACTAAAAAGCCCCGAAATCATCTCAAGATAACCTCAAGATGTAGATATGTGTAGACCCACCCACTGGATGGGGCGGGGACGCATGATAAGCAAACTGAACTGGTGTAGCGGGAATGTTGAGCCACACGGAGCCGGGAGGCTGTGGCACAAGGAGGAGTGTACCTGGACCATACCTGGGGAGGGTTTCGGGAGTTCTTCTCCTCTCCGAGCCCAGCCTGGAGCCAGGCTCGAATTATCTTGGTCCAATAGGCCCAAGTTAACAGCCGTTCCCACTTGGAGCGGCCCGCATGTCCACATATCCACTACAGCCTGGATGATCCGGCACTTCTTGCAAGATCTTATCTAAGTGCCTCTTGAATACATCCACCTTTATTCCGGCAATATTCCTAATGCTTGCTGGGAGGGTGTTGAACAGCCGTGGACCTCTGATGTTCAGAGATCTCTGAATGTGCCTATGGCACCTCTACTCCTCACTGGTTCTATTCTACATTTCCTTACGTATCTTTCGCTCCAGTATGTTGTTATTTTACTGTGCAAGTTTGGGATCTGGCCCTACAGTATCTTCCATGTATATATTTTTTTATACCTCTCTCGACTACTTTCTAAAGATTTCATTTTGAGAGCTTTGAGACGATCCCAATAATTTAAATGTTTTATCGTGTCTATGCGTGCCGTATATGCTCTCTGTATTCCCTATAATTCAGAGTTCTCTCCCGCTCTGAAGGGGGAAGCGAGTACTGAAGCAGTACTCAAGACGGGACAGCACCAGTGATTTAAATAATGTTAGTGTTGGTCCACAGGGAGACGGGAGACTCCCCAGGGTGGAGACCGCCTGCAACTGTGTGTTATTTGAGTCCATGTTCACCACTGTAGGTCGAAGACGGTCGAAGAGAGGAAGATAAATAAGATAGATGGGGATAAGGAAAGAAGAGGGGGGTAGGATAAGGGGGGAAAATAACGAGAGGAAGAGAGAGTTAACTTTCTAACTTCCTTTCCAAATGAAGAATATATGAGAAATAAATGAGAGTAGTGACTAAACCATTGGCTTAACCTGTAGTGGTCCTATTCAATAACGCTCACCCACACATTTATACATATATACATTATATATATATATACGTAATAAATTCGTATTAAGCGTTCCATTTATGAAAAGCGTTGGGCGCTAAGCTTGTGTATTCCAACAGAACGTTTTAATTTTATCGGGGGTTTAGACTAAGCTTTAGCTCCCGTAAATGCAAATATTGACAACTATATATATATAGATATTTGCATCTATAAATATAGGGTGTTCAAAACGAAACGCATTGTGAATACTGATAAAATTAGAAACACGCTGTTTTTCTTCATATGTCAATGTTCATTTAGAACAAAAGCAGTGTTCACAGTTTAATAGATATATATATATCTTTAAGGGTACATCTGGAATCCAAATTATTAAAGCCATAAGGGAGGAATTTCAACGTTAATATGAAGACGATACTACAAGGAAGTAAATTATATGGATTTACCGACTTATCGTCCCATTGCACGCAGAGGTGTGGATAACACTGGATAATTAATACTCTATGTAGACGAGGAGTCACAATAACGTGGCTGAAATATGTTGACCAAACCACACACTAGAAAGTGAAGGGACGCCGACGTTTCGGTCCGTCCTGGGCCATTCTCAAGTCGATCGCGTGCTTGGCAACAGATGTTGACCAGACCATACACTAGAAGGTGAAGGGACGCCGACGTTTCGGTCCGTACTGGATCATTCTCAAGTCGATTGTGTCTGGACCGTTCTCAAGTCGACAACCGACTTGAGAATGGTCCAGGACGGACCCAAACGTCGTCGTCCCTTCACCTTCTAGTGTGTGGTCTAGTCAACATACTTCAGTCACGTTATTGTGACTCCTCGTCTGCACTTGGCAACAGATCTCTTCTGCTGCAGGGAGCTGGACGGTCCACCGCCTGAAGGTGAACCCTTAAAGGCTGGATTATGCTCATGGCTTGCCCTTCCCACCTATACTGTTGCACCAGCTGCTGCTCCTGCCTCACCCAACAGCTGGTCTCCCACTGTTGCTGTCTTACCCAGCAGCTGGTCTTCCACTGTTGCTGCCTTACCCAACAGTTGTTCTACTACTGTTGCTGCCTTACCCAACAGTTGGTCACCCACTGTTGCTGCTTTACCCAACAGTTGGTCACCCACTGTTGCTGCCTTACCCAACAGTTGGTCACCCACTGTTGCTGCCTTACTCAACAGTTGGTCTACTACTGTTGCTGCCTTACTCAACAGTTGGTCTACTACTGTTGCTGCCTTACCCAACAGCTGGTCTTCCACTGTTGCTGCCTTACCCAACAGCTGGTCTCCCACTGTTGCTGCCTTACCCAACAGCTGGTCTTCCACTGTTGCTGCCTTACCCAACAGCTGGTCTCCCACTGTTGCTCCCTTACCCAACAGCTGGTCTCTCACTGTTGCTTCCTTACCCAACAGCTGGTCTCTCACTGTTGCTCCCTTACCCAACAGCTGGTCTTCCACTGTTGCTGCCTTACCCAACAGCTGGTCTTCCACTGATGCTGCCTTACCCAACAGCTGGTCTCCCACTGTTGCTGCCTTACCCAACAGCTGGTCACCCACTGTTGCTGCCTTACCCAACAGCTGGTCTCCCACTGTTGCTGCCTTACCCAACAGCTGGTCACCCACTGATGCTGCCTTACCCAACAGCTGGTCTCCCACTGTTGCTGCCTTACCCAACAGCTGGTCTCCCACTGTTGCTGCTACATTCACCCAATGAAATGATTACCTGGACGGAAAACTCACAACGAGGTCCTGCAAAATATGGTCATCTCTTCAAAGATCATATATATATATATATATATATATATATATATATATATATATATATATATATATATATATATATATATATATATATATATATATATATATATTAGGACCTCGCAGAGTTTCTGCTCTTTGTGTCCGGCACCTGCTGAGACTCGCTGGTCATATAGCCGGGCTTATATAGTATAGTGTACCATAGTATATTGTATAGTATACCAACAGTGATATACTTCACCAGACTCTTCAAGCAGGTGAAAATATCGTCGGCTGGCGAGGCCATTGAACGTTACAGTGTAAACAACGACCTGATCTCCTCGACCTAATCAGTGTAAACAATGACCTGATCTCCTCTATCTAATCAGTGTAAACAACGACCTGATCCCCCTCTACCTAATCAGTGCAAACAACGACCTGATCTCCTCAACCTAATCAGTGTAAACACCGACCTGATCTCCTCTACCTAATCACAACATTAATATTACCTTATAATCGAGAGGTAACTTGTCGCGTTACGACTAATTAATCTCACCGCGTCATCTCAAATTAATCATCAGAACTTCATCACAAAAAAAATATTCATCACACAATCGTAGATTTGATCACGCCACTCGATTGGTAATTAATCATTCTCCCACCCCCCCCCCCCCCGTCCCCCGGAAAAAAAATCACTAATTCAACTTTCCACACATCAATTATTCATACAGAATCGCAAACGTATTATCCACATGTGATCTAACATTGATGTGTAATCTCAGCAGCTGTATATATATACAGCTTATATATATATATATATATATATATATATATATATATATATATATATATATATATATATATATATATATATATATATATATATATTTATATATTTATATATATAAATTATATATATTTTATATATATAATTTTGCATAACTCTGAATAAATTTTACCAATATCGAAAATAAATCTTTCCAAACAATTCGGCGGATTCATTGTCCTGTATTATAACGGGGAAGGAATATTTCAACGTAACCATTAAGATATTACCTTTACAATGCAATTTAATCTTGCTAAATAATCTTGCCGCGTGTTTACGTCTGTAATCCCTTACAACCCGCCTACTCCAGCAGCCTCCAGCAGTACTTCAGCAGTCTTCAGTAGCCTCCAGCAGCTTCCAGTAGCCTCCAGCAGTACTTCAGCAGTCTTCAGTAGCCTCCAGCAGAACTTCAGCAGCCTCCAGCAGTACTTCAGCAGTCTTCAGTAGCCTCCAGCCGCCTCCAGCAGCTTCCAGTAGCCTCCAGCAGTACTTCAGCAGTCTTCAGTAGCCTCCAGCAGAACTTCAGCAGCCTCCAGCAGTACTTCAGCAGTCTTCAGTAGCCTCCAGCAGAACTTCAGCAGCCTCCAGCAGTACTTCAGCAGTCTTCAGTAGCCTCCAGCCGCCTCCAGCAGCTTCCAGTAGCCTCCAGCAGTACTTCAGCAGCCTCCAGCAGCATCCAGCAGCCTACAGCAGAACTTCAGCAGTCTTCAGTAGCCTCTAGCAGCCTCCAGCAGCTTCCAGCAGTACTTCAGCAGTCTTCAGTAGCTTCCAGCAGCACCCAGTAGCCTCCAGCAACCTCCAGCAACCTCCAGCAGCCTCCGGCAACCTCCAGCAACCTCCGGCAGCCTCCGGCAGTACTCCCAGGGGTCGTCGCCTCCCGACGAAGCGATGCCTTGTCAAATGTCGAATTTACAATTCTCGCTGAAGTGTGGTGAAACAGCTTCAGCCGGATGATTAGTCCATGGGAGGACGGGCGACTGGGTCATGGGTGGACGGATGAGTGAGCCATGGGAGGACGGATCACTGGGCCATGGGAGGACGGGCGACTGGGTCATGGGTGGACGGATGAGTGAGCCATGGGAGGACGGATCACTGGGCCATGGGAGGACGGGCGACTGGGTCATGGGTGGACGGATGAGTGAGCAATGTAGAGGACGGATGAGTGAGCCATGTAGAGGACGGATGAGTGAGCCATGTAGAGGACGGATGAGTGAGCCATGTAGAGGACGGATGAGTGAGCCATGTAGAGGACGGATGAGTGAGCCATGTAGAGGACGGATGAGTGAGCCATGTAGAGGACGGATGAGTGAGCCATGTAGAGGACGGATGAGTGAGCCATGAGAGGACGGATGATGATCGATGATGAAGGAGACATGGCCCGTTTGAGCGGTGATCAGAGGAATGAAAAAGAGAGACAGGAGGAATTACCCGAGTAATTCTGTCAGCAGGTGGGTAGCAAAAACAAAAAAAAATAGTTAAGAGAAACTAACGGGGGGGGCCAGGGGGGGGGGCCAGGGGGGGCCAGGGGGGGGGGGGCCAGGGGGGGGGGGCCAGGGGGGGGGGGGCCAGGGGGGGGGGGAACGGGGAAGAAATCCGGCCAAGGGAGGAGAGCCAGATAAGCGTGGCGGAAGGCCGGATATCAGACACCCCCGCACGGCCGGATAAGACCACTAAACAACTCCTCCAAAACCCATTACCGCCCACACCGCAATTTCGAAAGTTTTTGCATCTTAACAACTTTTATTACCGCACGTCCCACGATGATGGGGAGACGTGGGGGCGTGGACCCCCTTCACCAGGCTGCGGGCTCCACGGCTGTACGGCAAACGGGCTTTTAGGACGGGGGAGGGGGGGCGGATATGGGCTTTAGGACGGGGGGGATGTGTACTCACCTATTTGTGTCTGCAGGATCGAGCACCGAGTCTTGGATCCCGCCTTTCTTGCCATAGATGTTTACAGCAATGACTCCTGTCCCATTTCCCTATCATACCTGGTTTTCAAATTATGAATAGAATTTGCTTCCACAACCTGTTCTTTAAGTGCATTCCATTTTCCACTACTCTCACGCTAAAAGAAAACTTCCTAACATCTCTGACTCATCTCAGTTTCCAGCTTCCACCCATGTCCCCTCGTTCTGTTAGTATTCCGTGTGAACATTTCGTCTATTTCTACTTTGTCATTCTCCCTAAGTATTTTATACGTTCCTATCATATCCCCCTTCATCTTTCTTTTTTCTAGTGTCGTAAGGCTCAGTTCCTTCAGGCGGTCTTTATATCCTATCCCTCGTAACGCTGGGACGAGTCTTGTCGCAACTTCTGAACCTTTTTCCAGTTTCCTTATGTGTTTCTTCAGATGGGGACTCCATGATGAGAAAGCATACTCTAAGACTGGCCTCACGTAGGCAGTGTAAAAAGGCTAAGTGAGATAAATCTCACGTACGTCCCTGGAAAACAGATGAGTAAGGGGAAGACATAGTCACCACCTACAAAATTGACAGGGTGGACAAAGACATTCTTCAGCACGGGTGGGACACGAACAAGGGAACACAGGTGGAAACCTAGACCCAAATGAGCCATAGAGACATTAGAAAGAATTAGGAGAGAGCACACACACACATACGGGGCCATGCGGCTGAGTGGACAATGCTCGGGGGTCGTAATCCCAATGGCCCGGGTTCGGGCCATTGGGAGGCAGAAACAAACCGGGCAGAGTTTTTTTCACCCTGATGCCGCTGTTCACCTAGCAGTAAATACGTACCTGGGCGTTAGACAGCCGCTATGGGATGCTTCCTAAGGATGTGTGTGTGTGTGTGTGTGTGTGTGTGTGTGTGTGTGTGTGTGTGTGTGTGTGTGTGTGTGTGTGTGTGTGTGTGTGTGTGTGTGCGCGCGCGCGCTAGAGAGAAATATATGTCGTAGATATAACAGAGGAAAAATAGATCGGTTAGAGAGGCGGGGTCCAAGAGCTAATAGCTCGATTCTGCAGACACAAATAGTAAATACACACACGGAATGTGTGGGGAAATGGAATGAATTAAAGGAGCAAATTGTGGAAGCAAACACTATTCATAACTTTAAAACCCGGTATGATAGTGAAGCAGGACACGAGTCATTCCTTTACACAACCCGAGGCTAGAAAGGCGGGAACCAAGAGTCGAAGCTCGATCAAGCAGGCACAAATAGTTGAGTATACCCACACACACACTTTAGATTTGTATTGTCATCCAACAGCCTGGTTGACCAGTCCCGGAAGCCTAGTCGGGGACCGGGCCGCGGGGACGTTGAGCCCCGGAATCATCAGCATCCCCCTCCCCCCTTCAGGGTCGAACCATGGCCCTGAAGGATGCAAGAAATACTGCAAGGGTGAACAGAAGCATTAGGTTGAGTATGAAACCCCAATCATTTCTGCCGCACCCGGGAATCGAACCCAGGATCCCCCGGATTGTGTGTCGACACCGAAGCCCAACGCACAACGAATCACTGGAACAATAACGCCTTAACTACCTCAAAACGGCCGTTTAGGGAGAAATATGGTCTTGTTTGGGGCTCAAATAAAAGGTAATTTAACCTTTTCGTTCATCACAGATTTTTAACAATTAGTCTGATTTAACTTGATCATTTAACTCCATCAGCAACTTCTGTATAGTCTGACGACCGCTGGCGGAGACCACAGGAGACCACAGGAGGAGACCACAGGAGGAGACCACAGGAGACCACAGGAGGAGACCACAGGCGGAGACCACAGGCGGAGGCCACAGGAGACCACAGGCGGAGGCCACAGGAGGAGGCCACAGGAGGAGACCACAGGAGACCACATGAGACCACAAGAGGAGACCACAGGCGGAGACCACAGGAGACCACAGGAGGAGAACACAGTAGGAGACCACAGGCAGAGACCACAGGAGAAGAACACAGGCGGAGACCACAGGAGACCACAGGAGAAGAACACAGGCGGAGACCACAGGAGACCACAGGAGACCACAGGCGGAGACCACAGGAGACCAGAGGCGAAGACCACAGGAGACCCCAGGAGACCACAGGAGGAGACCACAAGCAGAGACCACAGGAGGAGACCACAAAAGACCACAGGAGATCACAGGAGACCACAGGCGGAGACCACAGGAGGAGACCACAAGCAGAGACCACAGGCGGAGACCACAAAAGACCACAGGCGGAGACCACAGGAGATCACAGGAGACCACAGGCGGACACCACAGGAGAAAACCACAGGAGGAGACCACAGGAGACCACAGGAGGAGACCACAGGCGAAGACCACAGGCGAAGACCACAGGAGAAGACCACAGGAGGAGACCACAGGAGACCACAGGCGGAGACCACAGGAGACCACAGGAGATCACAGGCGGAGACCACAGACAGAGACCACAGACAGAGACCACAGACAGAGACCACAGACAGAGACCACAGGAGACCACTGGAATAGACCACAGGAGACCACAGGAGGAGACCACAGACAGAGATCACAGGAGGAGACCACAGACAGAGACCACAGGCAGAGACCACAGGAGGAGACCACAGGAGACCACAGGAGGAGACCACAGGCAGAGACCACAGGAGGAGACCACAGGAGACCACAGGAGGAGACCACAGGTGGAGACCACAGGAGGAGACCACAGGAAGAGACCACAGGAGACCACAGGCAGAGACCACAGGAGGAGACCACAGGTGGAAACCACAGGAGAAGACCACAGGAGACCACAGGAGGAGACCACAGGCGGAGACCACAGGCGGAGACCACAGGAGACCACAGGCGGAGACCACAGGCGGAGACCACAGGCAGAGACCACAGGCAGAGACCACAGGAGGACACCACAAGCAGAAACCACAGGAGACCACAGACAGAGACCACAGGAGGAGACCACAGGAGGAGACCACAGACAGAGACCACAGGCGGAGACCACAAGCAGAGACCACAGGAGACCACAAGCAGACCACAGGAGACCACAAGCAGAGACCACAGGAGGAGACCACAGAGACCACAGACAGAGACCACAGACAAAGACCACAGACAGAGACCACAGGAGGAGACCACAAGCAGAGACCATTGGTGGCCATAGTGCAAGCAAAGAATAAATCCCCTTGAGAGTACAAATATCTGGGTTTAGGGTCCGGATTTCCACCCACAACTATGAAGCTGCTCAAACAATTATGTACTAGCGATAAGACCTTCCATTAATGTATATAATGACTTACTGTAAATATATAGCTCTTGGAATAGAACATTCTCTGTAACTAGCTGACATTGTAACTATAAGGTGTGAAGGATAGATGAAATTGTTTATGTAATAATCTCCGTTGAGGTCTGATAAAGACGTTTTGTGCCCTCTGTAATGCTTTTTTGCGCTACCGCTCACAGGATGAGTATGGGGTGCACAATAAACTAGCCGCCTCCGGCGGTATAAACTTCTCAACGCATATACCCCGAGAAGCGTATAGTTATATACGCTATATATACTCTATATACAACTGGAAACATCACTTCATCTCCCAGTGTATAAGACTCCCACACCTCACACGCCATAAGACAGAGTTCATGTCTTTTCCGTTTAAGCTGCTTATTTATGTATATATAACATGCTTGCACCGATAAGCTGCTGGATCACGGTATTTACCTGTTCAAACTTGCATCTCTCTCTCTCTCTCCAGCCTTAAGAGCCACACGAATATTATATTACTCAGTGGAAATGTAATTTATTGTTTAAAATGCAAAAAAGCTCTAAGCTTAAAGCTGACCACAGACCGTAAAGTAGGACAAGTGGAGGGGAAGGAAAGGAAGTGGGGAAGAAACGGAAGGGGGAAGGAAAGAAAAGGAAGAGAAGGGAAAGAAAAAGTGGGGGAAGAAAAGGAGAAAAATTTGGAAGACGAATAATATTTGCAAAGAGGTATAGGGAAATAAGCAACAAAGCAAAATTGAAGGTAAATCAACATTTTTCAATAAATAAATTGATGCAGAAGAGAAGCCAGTAAGATAAATCATAAAATAATGAAGGAGCAAGACGAGAAGATAGAACAAAAAGAGACGCAGAAGAGAGCAGTGATAACTCTTCTCACACACACACACACACACACACACACACACACACACACACACACACACACACACACACACACACACACGCACGCACGCACGCACACACACACACACACACACACACACAGAGTAATTCAACTCTCATTAATCTATTTAAACACATAAATATATGTTAAAATATTAAAGTCAAGTGTAATTGCTCCCCGGCCCCAGCCGAGAGCACTCGGCGCACTCCACAGGCTCACCTCCACCACCTAAACATTTCTTCACTCAATTTCAAGAAACTACAATATTTTCTGGAGTGAATATTACACTTGACGCGGCGTCGCTAACCTGTGCTGTGTTGTAGTGTGGCACAGTGTTGTGTGCTACAGTGTAGTGTGGCACAGTGTAGTGTGCTACAGTGTAGTGTGGCACAGTGTAGTGTGGCATAGTGTAGTGTGGCGCAGCATAGTGTGGCACAGTGTAGTGTGCTACAGTGTAGTGTGGCACAGTGTAGTGTGGCACAGTGTAGAGTGGCACAGTGAAGTGTGGCACAGCGTAGTGTGGCACAGTGTAGTGTGGCACAGAGTAGTGTGGCACAGAGTAGTGTGGCACAGTGTAGAGTGGCACAGTGTAGTGTGGCACAGTGTAGTGTGGCACAGTAGTGTGGCACAGTGTAGAGTGGCACAGTGTAGTGTGGCACAGTGTAGTGTGGCACAGTGTAGTGTGGCACAGTGTAGTGTGGCACAGAGTAGTGTGGCACAGTGTAGAGTGGCACAGTGTAGTGTGGCACAGAGTAGTGTGGCACAGTGTAGAGTGGCACAGTGTAGTGTGGCACAGTGTAGTGTGGCACAGAGTAGTGTGGCACAGTGTAGAGTGGCACATAGTGTGGCACAGTGTAGAGTGGCACAGAGTAGTGTGGCACAGTGTAGTGTGGCACAGTGTAGTGTGGCACAGTGTAGTGTGGCACAGGGTAGAGTGGCACAGAGTAGTGTGGCACAGTGTAGTGTGGCACAGTGTAGAGTTTCACAGTGTAGTGTGGCACAGTGTAGAGTGGCACAGTGTAGAGTGGCACAGTGTAGTGTGGCACAGTGTAGAGTTTCACAGTGTAGTGTGGCACAGTGTAGAGTGGCACAGTGTAGAGTTTCACAGTGTAGTGTGGCACAGTGTAGAGTTTCACAGTGTAGTGTGGCACAGTGTAGAGTTTCACAGTGTAGTGTGGCACAGTGTAGAGTTTCACAGTGTAGTGTGGCACAGTGTAGAGTGGCACAGTGTAGAGTGGCACAGTGTAGAGTGGCACAGTGTAGAGTGGCACAGTGTAGTGTGGCACAGTGTAGAGTGGCACAGTGTAGTGTGGCACAGTGTAGAGTTTCACAGTGTAGTGTGGCACAGTGTAGAGTGGCACAGTGTAGAGTGGCACAGTGTAGTGTGGCACAGTGTAGAGTGGCACAGTGTAGAGTTTCACAGTGTAGTGTGGCACAGTGTAGAGTGGCACAGTGTAGTGTGGCACAGTGTAGTGTGGCACAGTGTAGAGTTTCACAGAGTAGTGTGGCACAGTGTAGTGTGGCACAGTGTAGAGTTTCACAGTGTAGTGTGGCACAGTGTAGAGTGGCACAGTGTAGAGTTTCACAGTGTAGTGTGGCACAGTGTAGAGTGGCACAGTGTAGTGTGGCACAGTGTAGAGTTTCACAGTGTAGTGTGGCACAGTGTAGAGTGGCACAGTGTAGAGTTTCACAGTGTCGTGTGGCACAGTGTAGAGTGGCACAGTGTAGAGTGGCACAGTGTAGAGTGTCACAGTGTAGTGTGGCACAGTGTAGAGTGGCACAGTGTAGTGTGGCAGAGTAGTGTGGCACAGAGTAGTGTGGCACAGATTAGTGTGGCACAGAGTAGTGTGGCACAGTGTAGTGTGGCACAGAGTAGTGTGGCACAGAGTAGTGTGGCACAGAGTAGTGTGGCACAGTGTAGAGTGGCACAGTGTAGTGTGGCACAGTGTAGAGTGGCACAGTGTAGTGTGGCACAGTGTAGAGTGGCACAGTGTAGTGTGGCACAGTGTAGAGTGGTACAGAGTAGTGTGGCACAGTGTAGTGTGGCACACACTGGTGGGAAGAGGGAAGGGTGGGAAGGGTAGGTAGAAGGAGATGGGGTTGAGAGAGAGGAGAGAAGGGGGAGGGGCAGGAAAGAGGGGGATATATGAGGAGAGTATGAGAGAAAAGAGAAGGGGGGGGGTGGAATTGAGGTTGAGAGAAAGGATGTAGAGAGTGAGACAATCCCCCCTACCCCCAACCATCCAAGTAGATCACATCAAACCATGGACAAAACTCTTGTGCTGAACACATAAAGTAATAAAAACACAATAATATTGATTAAAAAAGACCTACATAACAGCAGTGTGTGTGTGTGTGTTTATATATAAAAAAGTGGTAGCAATATCAACACGATAAAAACTAGAGAATTATTCTGCCGTTCTCTATACATTGTAGAGACCGGACCTCACACACAACCCATAAATCTGGGCGTTGTTAGATAACGGAGCGTTGTGTTGCGTCCAAGCTAATTGGTGCAGTAGAGCATAGTATGGTGCAGTGGAGCATAGTATGGTGCAGTGGAGCATAGTATGGTGCAGTGGAGCATAGTATGGTGCAGTGGAGCATTGTGTGGTGCAGTGGAGCATAGTATGGTGCAGTGGAGCATTGTGTGGTGCAGTGGAGCATAGTATGGTGCAGTGGAGCATAGTATGGTGCAGTGGAGCATAGTATGGTGCAGTGGAGCATAGTGTGGTGCAGTGGAGCATTGTATGGTGCAGTGGAGCATTGTATGGTGCAGTGGAGCATTGTGTGGTGCAGTGGAGCATTGTATGGTGCAGCAGAGCATAGTATGGTGCAGTGGCGCATAGTATGGTGCAGCAGAACATAGTATGGTGCAGTGGCGCATAGTATGGTGCAGTGGAGTGTAGTATAGTGCAGTGTTTTGTTGAATCTTATGTGTAGTGTGGCCAAGTATAGTGTGAAGTGTGGTGTGTGATGTAGAAGTGTGGCGCATAGAGCCAACGTGTCGTATAGTGCAGTGTGATCTGGTGTATAGTGCATACACTATACAGCAGCTGACACATAGAGGAAGACCCGGACACATCTGGGTACAAGTCTCACCCCCTAGTCACTCAATAAATACTTTATGTGTGAAGAGAAACGACAGAGTGGAGTCAATATGACAGTGAAGGTGTTTGAGCTAGACACGCTGAGATAGTCACACTGGGATAGTCACGCTGGAGCGTCCAGGGAACACCTATCCACTGATTCGTGTTCTTAGATAGAACACCAGACAAGACTAAACAGTGTGGGGGAACAGTAATGAATGAGGTTGAATAACGTACACAAGAAACAACGTACACAGATGTGGCCGGTCCGTGTTTTATTCCACAGAGCCCAAAAATTATGCATAATAAACCCGCCACTTATCTTCACTATTTTTCCTCCCTAATCAAGAATAAACTACCAAACTTTAAGTGTCGCAAGTGGCTCTCAGAGAGATGGTCCCTCTACACGAACACTGGGATTGGCTCTGAGACCCTCGTATTGTCTTACATTTGTGGTGAGTGTGTCCCAGTGGCATGGGTCAGGGTGAAGGTGAGTGTCAGTGGCATGGGTCAGGGTGAAGGTGAGTGTCAGTGGCATGGGTCAGGGTGAAGGTGAGTGTCAGTGGCATGGGTCAGGGTGAAGGTGTGTCCCAGTGGCATGGGTCAGGGTGAAGGTGAGTGTCAGTGGCATGGGTCAGGGTGAAGGTGAGTGTCAGTGGCATGGGTCAGGGTGAAGGTGAGTGTCAGTGGCATGGGTCAGGGTGAAGGTGAGTGTCAGTGGCATGGGTCAGGGTGAAGGTGAGTGTGTCCCAGTGGCATGGGTCAGGGTGAAGGTGAGTGTCAGTGGCATGGGTCAGGGTGAAGGTGTGTCCCAGTGGCATGGGTCAGGGTGAAGGTGAGTGTGTCCCAGTGGCATGGGTCAGGGTGAAGGTGAGTGTGTCCCAGTGACATGGGTCAGGGTGAAGGTGAGTGTGTCCCAGTGGCATGGGTCAGGGTGAAGGTGTGTGTCAGTGGCATGGGTCAGGGTGAAGGTGAGTGTGTCAGTGGCATGGGTCAGGGTGAAGGTGAGTGTCAGTGGCATGGGTCAGGGTGAAGGTGAGTGTCAGTGGCATGGGTCAGGGTGAAGGTGAGTGTCAGTGGCATGGGTCAGGGTGAAGGTGAGTGTGTCCCAGTGGCATGAGTCAGGGTGAAGGTGAGTGTGTCCCAGTGGCATGGGTCAGGGTGAAGGTGAGTGTGTCAGTGGCATGGGTCAGGGTGAAGGTGAGTGTGTCCCAGTGGCATGGGTCAGGGTGAAGGTGAGTGTGTGTCAGTGGCATGGGTCAGGGTGAAGGTGAGTGTGTCCCAGTGGCATGGGTCAGGGTTGTAACACCGCTCTATTGTAACACCACTCTAAAATGTACCACTACAATGATGGAACACCACTATAATGGAACACTAAAACTAATAATGTAAACACTACTTATCCTGAGTAACACTTCCTCATCGGTTGCACTTGATAACACTGTTATGAGCTGACATATGATGGTTACACCGGAACCAAAGGTACACTGTCAATAAGGAAATGCTAACACAAGGATTAAATACGCTGCCACCATCTGCCTTTGACCATTGAACTATATCAAGCAACGAGGCAAGAAACATTGCTTGACTTGGAGAGTACTTTCTATGACTGTCATTAATCATGAAAATGGTTGTCAGCCACTATATCCAAAAGACTAAGAGGATTCAACAATTGACACAGACGGGAAATTTCACGTAAGTTTATTGAGACCAAAATTATGTCAATCACCAATTATAAATCCTACTCTAACACTGGCAAAAAGTTAAGAAATTTGGACATGGAACAAAAACTCAGAGATCACACACATTACCTTAAGCTATCTGTCTCTCCCTGGCTGAGATGTTCTTCACAGCCCCGCTCTCGATCCCGGTGTACCGCACTCTGCGTTCCCTAAGTCCCTAAAGGACCTCTATATACAACCCCCACAGGGGGAGGGGGAGATCTGCTGTTGCTACCCACCAAGAGTGTACAAACACTCAAGAAATATTTCAAAAAGCTTGTTTGACATTCACCCTACACTCTTCAAGAGAGGAGTTATTAATTACATGTGACTGACCTCTGACCTGGCCAAAAGGGGGAGATCCAGGGATGTTTACACATAAGAATCTGGAGTCTAATTTCCTTGCATGAAATATTACATACTTGAAACTATGCTGACTAAGACTAACCCAGGATTTTTTTTAATATACAAGATAAACCGGAGGTCATCTGGGCTGACCTCTTGGAGAAGGCTTCCCTGGGTGTGAACTCTAAGGAGGGGGGGGGGAGGTCCTGGGTGTTACAGGGTGAAGGTGAGTGTGTGTCAGTGGCATGGGTCAGGGTGATGGTGAGTGTGTGTCAGTGGCATGGGTCAGGGTGATGGTGAGTGTGTGTCAGTGGCATGGGTCAGGGTGATGGTGAGTGTGTGTCAGTGGCATGAGTCAGGGTGAAGGTGAGTGTGTGTCAGTGGCATGGGTCAGGGTGAAGGTGAGTGTGTCCCAGTGGCATGGGTCAGGTGAAGGTGAGTGTGTGTCAGTGGCATGGGTCAGGGTGAAGGTGAGTGTGTGTCAGTGGCATGGGTCAGGGTGAAGGTGAGTGTGTCCCAGTGGCATGGGTCAGGGTGAAGGTGAGTGTGTCCCAGTGGCATGGGTCAGGGTGAAGGTGAGTGTGTCCCAGTGGCATGGGTCAGGGTGAAGGTGAGTGTGTCCCAGTGGCATGGGTCAGGGTGAAGGTGAGTGTGTGTCAGTGGCATGGGTCAGGGTGATGGTGAGTGTGTGTCAGTGGCATGGGTCAGGGTGATGGTGAGTGTGTGTCAGTGGCATGGGTCAGGGTGATGGTGAGTGTGTGTCAGTGGCATGGGTCAGGGTGAAGGTGAGTGTGTGTCAGTGGCATGGGTCAGGGTGATGGTGAGTGTGTGTCAGTGGCATGGGTCAGGGTGATGGTGAGTGTGTGTCAGTGGCATGGGTCAGGGTGATGGTGAGTGTGTGTCAGTGGCATGGGTCAGGGTGATGGTGAGTGTGTGTCAGTGGCATGGGTCAGGGTGATGGTGAGTGTGTGTCAGTGGCATGGGTCAGGGTGATGGTGAGTGTGTGTCAGTGGCATGGGTCAGGGTGATGGTGAGTGTGTGTCAGTGGCATGGGTCAGGGTGATGGTGAGTGTGTGTCAGTGGCATGGGTCAGGGTGATGGTGAGTGTGTGTCAGTGGCATGGGTCAGGGTGATGGTGAGTGTGTGTCAGTGGCATGGGTCAGGGTGATGGTGAGTGTGTGTCAGTGGCATGGGTCAGGGTGATGGTGAGTGTGTGTCAGTGGCATGGGTCAGGGTGATGGTGAGTGTGTGTCAGTGGCATGGGTCAGGGTGATGGTGAGTGTGTGTCAGTGGCATGGGTCAGGGTGATGGTGAGTGTGTGTCAGTGGCATGGGTCAGGGTGATGGTGAGTGTGTGTCAGTGGCATGGGTCAGGGTGATGGTGAGTGTGTGTCAGTGGCATGGGTCAGGGTGATGGTGAGTGTGTACCAGTGGCATGGGTCAGGGTGATGGTGAGTGTGTGTCAGTGGCATGGGTCAGGGTGATGGTGAGTGTGTGTCAGTGGCATGGGTCAGGGTGATGGTGAGTGTGTGTCAGTGGCATGGGTCAGGGTGATGGTGAGTGTGTGTCAGTGGCATGGGTCAGGGTGATGGTGAGTGTGTCAGTGGCATGGGTCAGGGTGATGGTGAGTGTGTGTCAGTGGCATGGGTCAGAGTGATGGTGAGTGTGTACCAGTGGCATGGGTCAGGGTGATGGTGAGTGTGTACCAGTGGCATGGGTCAGGGTGATGGTGAGTGTGTACCAGTGGCATGGGTCAGGGTGATGGTGAGTGTGTGTCAGTGGCATGGGTCAGGGTGATGGTGAGTGTGTACCAGTGGCATGGGTCAGGGTGATGGTGAGTGTGTACCAGTGGCATGGGTCAGGGTGATGGTGAGTGTGTGTCAGTGGCATGGGTCAGGGTGATGGTGAGTGTGTGTCAGTGGCATGGGTCAGGGTGATGGTGAGTGTGTACCAGTGGCATGGGTCAGGGTGATGGTGAGTGTGTACCAGTGGCATGGGTCAGGGTGATGGTGAGTGTGTACCAGTGGCATGGGTCAGGGTGATGGTGAGTGTGTGTCAGTGGCATGGGTCAGGGTGATGGTGAGTGTGTACCAGTGGCATGGGTCAGGGTGATGGTGAGTGTGTACCAGTGGCATGGGTCAGGGTGATGGTGAGTGTGTACCAGTGGCATGGGTCAGGGTGATGGTGAGTGTGTACCAGTGGCATGGGTCAGGGTGATGGTGAGTGTGTACCAGTGGCATGGGTCAGGGTAATTTCTAGAGTGTTAGAAAAATATATATATTTCGTGTGTGTGACCGCCGCCCCAACCCTTCTTCGTCCTCCAGCGTAGCTCACCCATAATATTTCCCCCCACGCTACCTCGCGCCCGCCCGGCCAGGGCACCCGACCTCGCGCCCGCCCGCCCGCCCGGCCTGGGCACCCGACCTCGCGCCCGCTCGCCCGGCCTGGGCACCCGACCTTGCGCCCGCCCGCCCGGCCTGGGCACCCGACCTTGCGCCCGCCCGCCCAGCCTGGGCACCCGACCCCATATTCCAAAAGCAGCGCGCCCATTTGCAGCAGGGAAATATACCGACCTTCTCATTAAAGTGAATGAACGGTCTGCGGATCTTAATGCCGCGGCCACCATCAATGCACGGCATAATTTGCTCCTGTTTGGCAACATTTGCTTAGCCGTAGTGTGACGGTCAGACAAGAGAGGCCTGTCACGTCTCCCGTCTTTCTTCCCTCTCCCTTCTTTCCTTCTTTTCCCTCTTCCCCCCTTCTTCTTTATCATCCTCCCCTCTCTCTCGCTCTTTTCCTCCCCCGCTTTTCCCTTCTTCCCCTTGCTCTCTCTCCCCATCTTTACATGGCCTCTGCTCTCGGCTAGTGGTCGGAAGTCATGTATCTTTTAATTGTTCTCCCCTTCTCTGTGTGGGACGGTCGAGGGCACAGGTTTTACTGTCGTTTCAAATTACAGAGAAGCCTGGTACGTCGCCCCTCTCTAGGCTTGGTACGTCGCCCCTCTCTAGGCCTGGTACGTCGCCCCTCTCTAGGCCTGGTGCGTCGCCCCTCTCTAGGCCTGGTACGTCGCCCCTCTCTAGGCCTGGTACGTCGCCCCTCTCTAGGCCTGGTACGTCGCCCCTCTCTAGGACTGGTACGTCGCCCCTCTCTAGGCCTGGTACGTCGCCCCTCTCTAGGCCTGGTACGTCGCCCCTCTCTAGGCCTGGTACGTCGCCCCGCTCTAGGCCTGGTACGTCGCCCCGCTCTAGGCCTGGTACGTCGCCCCTCTCTAGGCCTGGTACGTCGCCCCTCTCTAGGCCTGGTACGTCGCCCCTCTCTAGGCCTGGTACGTCGCTCCTCTCTAGGCCTGGTACGTCGCCCCTCTCTAGGCCTGGGACGTCGCTCCTCTCTAAGCCTGGGACGTCGCTCCTCTCTAGGCCTGGTACGTCGCCCCTCTCTAAGCCTGGTGCGTCGCCCCTCTCTAAGCCTTGGTGGTATCCAGTTTTGGTGAGAACACTTCGCCTCTGGAGTTTTTAAATGTTTGTCATTGGACAAGGGGCCAATGGAACCTAGACCTAGTTTCATCTGATTGGGATGTAAGCCCTAAGGGGCGGAGTTTCTAGAGCCAGATGAGCCTTAGTGGGTGGAGCGAGGACTTCCTTGAAGGATACGAGAGAAAAAGATCTTGAAATTCAAAATCAAATTCAAATGTTTATTCAGGTAAAGTACATACATACAAGAGGTGATACACAAATTGATAGATTTATAGATAGAGTTAGTGCATACAATGCCTAAAGCCACTATTACGCAATGCGTTTCGGACAGGAATCTTAGTGTGAATTGGACTAGTGCTGGAGGTGGAGGGTGCGGGCATCGGCCGCCAGGGGGCCACAACACCGGTTGAGAAGCAGTAATAAAACGGTAACTTGACTGTTTGAGTTTCCTGTACAATTTGTAACCCATGACCGTGTCTCTAAGGATAGGATGTCACTAGCTTAGGGATTAATTAATTTTTGCATTATTAAATAAAGTTACTGTTAATTGTTCTCCTGTGTATCTTATATATATATATATATATATATATATATATATATATATATATATATATATATTATATATATATATATATATATATATATATATATATATATATATAATATATATATATATATATATATATATATATATATATATATATATATATATATATATATATATATATATATATATATATAAAATTCCTTAATTAATTCTGAGACAGATCTCAAATTGATTGAAATTTACCTGTGATCTTGAGCATTTTTATGGGCAAATATATTTTCCTTTGTAATTTATGAAGTTAATGCAGAAGGAATTCCTTTCATCCAGTAAGTATTACAAGATTAAATTCCCAAGATCCTCGGAATTA
Organism: Procambarus clarkii; assembly: GCF_040958095.1. Lineage (NCBI taxonomy): Eukaryota > Metazoa > Arthropoda > Malacostraca > Decapoda > Cambaridae > Procambarus > Procambarus clarkii. The sequence continues at coordinate 7,363,723 of NC_091177.1, forward strand.
GTTGACTGCATGGTCTCTTCCTGAGTCAATTAGACTAATTCATCAAAGTTCTAAGAGGGGTAGCAGCATTATCTTTTTTATGAGTAAGCTTATCTTCTATCTGGTCTGTAAAAATGTGTCAAAATATCTTTTACACCTTGGTCATTCCCCCCCCCCCCCGGCCCGCCCCTTACTCTGATAACTGGACGAGTATTTTCTGCAGCAGCGAGGGCGGACTCTTCCAGTTTTGGGGGCTTTATATCAATCCAATTACTACGGCCAAAAAGGGGTTACAAGTTATAGCAGCAACCATTACAGTGAGAGTTACACGAGTGTTACCATAGTTATACAATAACATCAGTACTGGATTGTCATAAAGGTTCCAATGGTAGCAGCAGTGTTTGTTGTGACAAATGTTACAGTGGTGACATCTCATATAGTTACAATACCGGCAAGAGGAGGCGAGTCGCTAGTCTCATCATTCACTAAGGCAATAAATAATTTCCGCAGAGCTGACAACTTGATCCCCCGTCCATCATCACTGCAAAAACCGCTGAAGCAGACTAAAAAAAAAAAAAAAAAAAAAAAAAAAAAAAAAAAAAAAAGAGTTCTAATGACAGTATGAAACTAGGTACCCAAATGACCCCAAAAATTGAAGAGTGCAACACAGTAGGGGGCAATTACGTTAACGACTAGTGAAGACACAAGTGCGACTGGACATACCACTACGGCCGACTCACTGAGAGCACCTGCCAGAGGGAAGGTGCTCTCCTAAGCACCTTCATAGTGGAGAAGTGGGGTTCCCCATACCATGGGGAACCCCACTTCTCGGACACAAATGTCACACACCTACGAACTCTTCCTTCAAGAGTCGAGGCAAAGCCATCATGTCATTTCCGCCAGGCTCGGCAGGAAGGTTCACTGGAGTAAGACCTCAGCACCTCAAGGAGATGGTAAACTCAGTTATCGACGAAGTTGCCGAGACACTACTGTCAGAGGTCGTGAAGTTTGCCAACCGCTGCCTGAGTTGATTAATGATTAATCTGGGATTAATCTCTGGGTGAAACCCTTCTTCAGAGCATCCCGTTGTGCCCTTAAGAAGAATGGGTGGTGGAGTCAGACCCATTGCCGTGGATAACGCACTTCGGCGCCTCGTTGCCAGGGCAGCTGTCAGAAACATCCGCACAGAAGCTACAACGATGCTTCGATCCATCAACTAGGTTTTGGTGTCCCCATGGCTGGGAAGCAGCAGCTCATGCAGCGCGAGCCATGAAGCATTAATCACCTCCCGGAAAATATGGCATTAATTAAACTTGATTTTAAAAATGATTTCAACCAGGTAAAAATAGATTTGGTATTGGAAGCTGTTTGCACAAACTTTTCTTGTCTACTTCCCTTCGTCTCAGCAGGGTACAGTAGGAAATCGACACTGTTGTTTGGGGAACATGAAGTTGTTTCCGCAGAAGGTGTCCAGCAGGGAGACCCACTTGCCCCTTTCCTTTTCTGCATGGCAGCTAAAGAGGTCACAAACAGGTTGACCAGCGAACTAAACATCTGGTTCCTGGACGGTAGCACTCTGGCAGGGACACAGGAGTCCCCTCTAGGGGATCTACAGCTGGTGAAATTAAGGGAGAAGAGGTAGCACTCGCCCTAAATTCCGTCAGTGTGAAATCATCTCATCTAGAAAACCAATCACTAGATGCAGCAAGAACCGTCTTACCAGGAGCCCCAGTTACCTCCGCCAACAATGTGCTACTAGGAGCATCTTTTTTTTTGGCAGGGATATTCTTGTGCGGGTCCTAAGCCTCTGGCTGGCCCACTAAGTGCTGCTTGTTTCTGTTTTACTTAGGCGAAGTATGAATATTTATAACTCATATGGTCGCTTCAGTAAGATTTTGCCCCCATGTGTTTAACAACTTCTGCTCTGTGGAATCTAAGTTGAAATCTTAATGGGTTTGTAACTCTGCACTGTGTTAGATAATGTTCCAGTGGCCTGTCGGGCATTTCTCCAGTGCTGACATTTCCTCTCAGCTTCCGGAACCTGTAAGCCTATTTCCCATGCACATGGGTATCCAAGCCTGAAGCGATGAAGGGGCACTTGTGGACTCTAATGCTTTAATGTTATTTTACATAACATTAAAGCATTAGAGTAGCATTAGAATAACATTAATGCATTAATCTAATGCATTAATGTTATTCTCAAAGAAAAGCTGAAAAATCTGGAGGTGGATGGAAGAAAGAATAGACGCTGTAGATGCAGTCGATGCTCTGTACCTCCTCACAAGGTACCTGCTACTGCCCAGGTTTACCTATTTCCTAAGGTATACTTCCACTTTCGATAGGCCAAAATTACCAGAGTATGACAAACTCCTAAAAGCAATAGTTATGAAAGTGTTAAACCTCTCCCTTAAAGATGACCAAGCATCGCTCCCAGATAGACTCAGAGGTATAGGAATACGGAAGGCACTACAGATAGCACTGTCTGCATTCTTATCCTTGACCAGTGTTGCGAATGAATTAGTGAAAGGGATCCTTCCAGAGTATTCAAGAGACTCAACTGGGATTTATGATCCCTAATTCACTGAGGGAGCCAGTCAGTGGGACTATTCTTGCAGGCTCTTCAGTCCTTACCAACTTTTCCAAACGAATGGAAACAGGTCCAAATGCAATAACATCATAGTGGAGAACATTGTCTTGGCAATGCTTCTAGGAAGGACACAACACACCTAGCTGTGCAAGCTCCCCATGCTGGGGATCTCCTGCTGGCAGCCCCTAACTTCCGTCCTTGGGTACCCGCCTGAACCATCGGGCCCTAAGTATTGGTGATGCCCTGCGCCTTGCCGCCCCTATCTCCACCGAATACCGGTGTATCTGAAGGCTATGAGTCGGCAGACCTCATCTGTCGTAAGTCACAGGGAAAGACTAAACATGAAGCAGTCAATGACATCATGAAGAGAAATTTAGCTGCAGCCAAGTGTCGAACACAAAGGGAACCTCAAATGTATCGACCAGTCAACAGTCACAAAGGCCCACACGAGTCACCCTGCAGCCATGGAGGGATGGTAAAGAGGTTGTGTGAGACTATCTTGAGGTTATCTTGAGATGATTTCGGGTTTTTTTTTTAGTGTCCCAGCGGCCCGGTCAAACTACACGTGTGCGTCTCCATTAGCTCATTCGTATCTACTGCACAGTACAGCCGAGAGAGGAAGGGGCTGCCACCTTCATGAAGATCCAAAAAACTATTAAGTATTTGGACCTTGAACACTGTTACAGGGTCGTACCAATATGCTCCGAGACCACGGACTCCTGGGGAAAATGTCCACTAAAGTTCCTGAAGGAGGTGGGTGAGGAACTCATTAGGAAAACTAGAGATTTAAGAGTGGCCAATTTCCTGTTCCAGCGCCTCAGTGTTGCGATCCAGAGAGGAAATGCTTGCTGTATCTTGGGCACACACGTTACCTCTGCAGAGCTGAGCGAGGTCGTCAAACAGTGATTGCGACATGTGAATGTTTTATGTAAACTGTAACACAATGCAATAAAATAAATCATATTGTATGAAGTAATAAAGTAAAGGAAGAAAATACAGAGGTGTTCAGGGAGAATCCACAAGGTCTTCTCTGAATACCCTTTATTCTCTTCACGGAGACTATGGGTCTCTACAATTGCACCTTAGGGGGTACTATTTATTAAAAATATGGATAAGTAATAATCCAAAAAAGGCACCAAGCCGGGAAGACCACCTAACGGAACACCAATAATAATAATACAAATAATAATAATAAAGTTATAACAAGAAGAGGGTTACAGTTTCGAGTATTTGTTGTATTGGAGAGAAAACTATTTTCAGTGCATGGGAGAGGGTCCAACAGCAAACAAAAATTAAAATGCATTTTTCTGACGAACGAGGCATACGAGTTTGAGTTGAAACACACAATTCCATGAAGATAGACAGCAGCAATTTGTTCAGTTTTTAGCTTCCATGAAAGCCATTACCCGTGTTATTTCACCTGACTCCAGTCGATCCTGCGCTTCACAAAAATAACTCGCCCATATGACGCTGCACACGCAAATTTACACTTGCTGTGTCAAACACAAACACACACACACACACACACACACACACACACACACACACACACACACACACACACACACACACAAATGGAATGCATTAGGAAGCAATGTGGTGGAGGCTGACTCCATACACAGTTTCAAGTGTAGATATGATAGAGCCCAATAGGCTCAGGAACCTGTACACCTGTTGATTGACGGTTGAGAGGCGGGACCAAAGAGCCAGAGCTCAACCCCCCGCAAGCACAACTAGGTGAGTACAACTAGGTGAGTACACACACACACACACACACACACACACACACACACACACACACACACACACACACACACCACACCCACACACACACACACACACACACACACACCCACACACACACACACACACGCACAAACACCTGGTGGCGTCGTGACTCGATCAAAGGCATAAAATTAACCAACATACAACTCCGGCTCCCAACGCGGCCAGGCAGGATTTAACGCTCAGTTTATGCTACGTAAATCAACGCCTTTGATGGCTTAATACCACACAGTGTAGAATGGAAAGATTATTTCTTGTTTCCTGCTGCAGCGTGCTAATCAAACCGCTTTGATCTTCAACGTTACATTTTACACTATAATTGCTACGGTGTTTAGCTCAACCTAGCGAATTGGTCTGGCTTGCATATTGTTCATCTTGATATAGAGACTCGGGTTAACGTATTAGCTTAATACAAGAGGATGACATGGATGGAGTTCTTCTATATGATGCAGACAGTAAAGTCACAGCCACGGGGGCGGAAAATGAAGACACCCGAAGCCACGCGTTTGAATATAGAAGAATTGTCGACGTTTCGGTCCGCGCTCGAAGACGTCTCTATCGTCCAGAACGGACCGAAACGTCAATTCTTTGTTTTTCCAGATTCTTTGTTTTATGTAATGAGTGGATTGTATGTTGTGGATCCCCAGGTACTGCCTGGGATCCGGGTAGTAGGGTGTGGAGTCGAGTATGATGCCTGGCTTGCGTGGAGTGGAATTCAGTTGTGCTTCTGAGAGTGAGAGTGTAAATCTCACCTTATTATTAATCTTTACTCGGTGTAAAGATTAATAAGGTGTGGAGGACATGTCTGGCCTTCATAACAAGGTCCTTCGGAAAAAAGTAGGGGTTATGTAATGCGAAGTTCGGCTGTGTCTGGCTTGTGAGGTGTGGAGTTCAACAATGCGCTTAATGGTTTGTGTGGAATTCAACAATGCATGAGGCTTGCATGGTGTAAGGTTAAATACAGCATTTGCCTTGTGTGTGGTAAATTGTGAGAGCTTGTGTGGTATAATGCTCTACATAGTGTGTACTGACCTACATGTCTTCCCCCATGGTATGTGGCTGGCCCGTCGTGCGCCTTGACCCACCACCAGCCTGGCCCGTCGTGAGCCATGACCCACCACCAGCCTGGACCGTCCTGAGCCTTGACCCACCACCTGCCCCGGCCAGGCGTGGACCCACCACCTGCCCCGGCCAGGCGTGGACCCACCACCTGCCCCGGCCAGGCGTGGACCCACCACCTGCCCCGGCCAGGCGTGGACCCACCACCTGCCCCGGCCAGGCGTGGACCCACCACCTGCCCCGGCCAGGCGTGGACCCACCACCTGCCCTGGCCAGGCGTGGACCCACCACCTGCCCTGGCCCGGCGGGGACCCACCTCTCCCCCATTCAGCAACTTCTGCGTATTTTCGTACGTCTTGCGTGCCTGATTCTATATATAGAATCAGACTGATGAGGCAACTTGACTAAAATAACTTGGTAAGTCACCATTACTTTTACGCTACGTGTCGTCGCTACGGGACGCCGCGTCGTGTCTCTTTCTTAAGAGTGTCTTAATCTGCGGGTCAGAAAATAAAGCTTGAATGTCTTGAATGTCATTGCCGTAATTAGGATTAGTCGTGTGAGGATACACACACACACACACACATTATATTATGGTTAATGGAGCCCTGTTGCTTATGCATCGTTAAACGCCTAGAAAGAGATGTTGTTGTCTTGCCTATATACTGGGTTTTTTGGAGCTTACAGTCCCCAAGTGGGCATTTGAAGGCATAGACGACGTTAGTCTCTTTTAAAGCGTTCTGTTTCGTGTCTGGAGTTTCTCATGAGTAGGCTGGCCGTTTTTCTGGTTTTATAAAAAAACAAAAAACCCAGTATATAGGCAAGACAACAACATCTCTTTCTAGGCGTTTAACGATGCATAAGCAACAGGGCTCCATTAAGGAACATATAATCTCTTCCCATAACCAAACCATCGCCAGAGAAATCCTAGTAAACAACACAGAAATCATCGATAGATACAGTGATAGCAGGCGGCTTGACGTTTGCGAGGCACTACACATCAAGAAGTCAACACCAGCAATCAACAGCCAATTATTGCACAACTATATTCTACCCACCTCAAGACTCCGCTCCAATATAGAAGCATCAAGAAATATGGACCAATAGGCTTTCTACAAACACTTCTATTCAATACCCATTGTTTCTGTTCTGTCTTGTGTTGATACTTTTAATACCCTATTAATATCCCCTCCTGTTCTGTCTTGTGTTAATGCCACATCACCCTTCCCACCTCACTCAAATGTAGATATAAAATCAGAGATACGTTCTAATCAGTTGTGTATTTGTGAAGTCTTTGAAAATGTAATAAGTTTTACGAAACGCGCCCGTGTCGCGTCAGACTAGAAATAAAAATGAATTTTGGAGAAGTGATTTTTTATTTACCTCCAACAGTGAAGCGTAATGTACGAAAGATTGAGAAAATTCGTGTTAGAATTATTAATCTTACTTTTTCGGTCATATTTAATAATATATATATATATATATATATATATATATATATATATATATATATATATATATATATATAAATATATATATATATATATATATATATATATATATATATATATATATATATATATATATATATATATATATATATATATATATATATACCGCATAGCGTAGTCGGGGTCACAGCTGAAACGTCCCGCAGGATCTTTGGTAGGACACAAAAGCGTTTGGGCAACGTTTTCTCTGGTCTGATGCCTGTGTTTATCTAAAAGTTAAAAGCGTCCTGTCCCCCGACAATGGGGGCAACTATAAGACGGCCCTACAAAAGCAACGGAGGAGGAGCACCGCTCCTGTGCCAGGTAAGTTACGGGGTCACCATAGCCCGTGCTACTTGGAACTTGTTCCGAGTAGCTGAATCTATAACAACAACAACAGTAACGGAGGGCTCAATAGGAGGGCAGGGGAGCGTTGTACAGGAGGGAGGGCTCTATATGAGGGTAGAAAACATCCCTCATGACATCAATTGAGGGGCATAGAAGCGTCCGCGATGTCATTCTCAGAGCACGCTATGGGGCGTCTGCTCACATGACGTCATTCTCAGAGCACACTAGGGGGCGTCTGCTCACATGACGTCATTCTCAGAGCACGCTATGGGGCGTCTGCTCACATGACGTCATTCTCAGAGCACGCTAGGGGGCGTCTGCTCACATGACGTCATTCTCAGAGCACGCTATGGGGCGTCTGCTCACATGACGTCATTCTCAGAGCACGCTAGGGGGCGTCTGCTCACATGACGTCATTCTCAGAGCACACTAGGGGGCGTCTGCTCACATGACGTCATTCTCAGAGCACGCTAGGGGGCGTTTGCTCACATGACGTCATTCTCAGAGCACGCTAGGGGGCGTCTGCTCACATGACGTCATTCTCAGAGCACGCTAGGGGGCGTCTGCTCACATGACGTCATTCAATAGGAATGGAAAATACGTAATTTCAAACCCGAGTGAGACTCGTGTCATTATGAAAACCGAGAAGGTACAAGTGTTTCTCCAAGCAACAGCCTGTTGGACCAAGTTATCACAAGTCGAGCCTGGCCTCGGGCCGGGCTCGAGGGGGTGGGGGGGAAAGAAGAACTACCGAAACCCTCCCCAGGTATGTTCCAGGTCTGTCCCCCCCCCCCAATCACTTCTCAGCAGTAGTAGCGACATAGCACATGTTGTGCAAATGGTACTGTAGTCTCCGTGGTGTAGTGGTTAAGACACTCGCCTGGCGTTTCGCGAGCACTTCCTCCTGGGTTCGTATCCTGGCCGGGGAGGATGTACTAGGCGCCAATCCTTAACTGTATGTACCCTCTGTTTAACTCCACAGTTTAATGGGTACCAGGGGCCAGATTCACGAAAGCACTTACGCAAGCACTTACGAATGTTTACATCTTTCCTCAATCTTTGACGGCTTTGGTTACATTTATTAAACAGTTTACAAGCATGAAAACTTGCCAATCAACTGTTGTTATTGTTATAAACAGCCTCCTGGTGCTTCGGAGCTCATTGACTGTTTAATAATTGGAAACAAAACCGCCAAAGATTGAGAAAAGATGTGCAGGTTCGTAAGTGTTTGCGTAAGTGCTTTCGTGAATCTGGCCCCTGGTTGTTAAAACAATTTTTCGCGGAGGGTCGTATTCCAGGGAACATAAGATTAAGAACTTGCCTGAAACGCTACGCGCACTGGTGGCTCTACAAGAGTGTAACAACTCTTGCAATATAAATATATTAAATAAATATAAATAAATAAAATAGTGATCAGAGCCGAAGTTCGGTGTTCACAGCTGGAGGTTTGATGAAGAGGTCACCGACATCCTCCTCCCTCTTGAGCTGCTTGTGTTGGAGCCAAACGAACTAGAGGGTTCAGTTCCTGAACCGATTATGTGCCTCTGTAATCCTTTACACCACCGCCCACGGGATGGGTATGGGGTGCATAATAAAGAAATTGAATTGGGGGGTGGGGGGAAGATGACCAGAGGACTAGTGTGCACGCCACCTCTTCCCACCTCACCCCAACGGGGGGGGGGGGGGGCTGGTTTGCAATTCAGCCCCGCCGTCTTAAGGTTCCCCAACGTCAAGTAATTGTCTGTACTAGAGTGCCCTTTTCCTAACCTACCAGAGGACCCAAAACAGAAAACGGGGCAGTATGTCAATTTCGCCAGCCGTTCTAGGAAATTCCCATTTTCTAGAACGACAATTTTCAGCCTTAGGTGGAGTATACGTCAAAATGTGACGTGTTATTAGGAGGACGAGTTGATGAATCAGAGTGACGATCATGAGAACGGCTTCACAAAACAATCAATCTCGCTAGATGAATTTAATGAAAGTAGAAGAGAGTAAACAGGAACTATAAGCTAGACAAGTTCAGGGAGACAACAGCCGTTGTCGCAGCTCCAGTACGACTTGACTTCAAGTATGTGTGGCAGCTTGTATAGGGGTCTACATGAAGCACAGTGTGGCGTGTGTGTGTGTGGACACACACACACGCACACACACACACACACACACACACACACACACACACACACACACACACACACACACACACACACACACACACACACACACTACACCACTACATCCTACACTCTCTCTCAACATTGAGCCATTTACAGATCAATCTAAACTCTCGCTGCAAGAAATGGCAAACTATTTGATTGTCAACGATAAAACATCTGAAATGCACTGTACCCGGTCCGGTCGGCCGAGCGGACAGCACACTGTACTTGTGATCCTGTGGTCCCGGGTTCGATCCCGGGCGCCGGCGAGAAACAATGGGCAGCGTTTCTTTCACCCTATGCCCCTGTTACCTAGCACTAAAATAGGTACCTGGGTGTTAGTCAGCTGTCACGGGCTGCTTCCTGGGAGTTTAGGCCTGGTCGAGGACCGGGCCGTGGGGACACTAAAGCCCCGAAATCGTCTCAAGATAACCTTAAGATATACCCATGTATCGCCTCTAATACAGAAGACACACAATCATTCCGTATATTCAACACACACACACACACACACACACACACACACACACACACACACACACACACACACACACACACACACACACCGGATATAGAGGTGACAGCAGAGGATGTAATGAAACAGTTGATAACACTGGATGCAAATAAAGCTGTTGGACCAGACAAAGTATCACCGTGGATACTCAAAGAGGCAGCGCAGGCTCTCAGCGTGCCTCTGGCAATGATCTTTAATGAGTCACTTATGTCGGGAGAATTGCCCAGTTGCTGGAAGGAGGCAAATGTCGTACCGATTTTCAAAAAGGGTGATAGGGAGGAGGCACTTAACTACAGACCCGTATCACTGACAAGCATCCCCTGCAAAATACTTGAAAGAATAATTAGGCTAAGACTTGTTGAGCACCTGGAGAGCATTGGGTTTGTAAACAAGCACCAACATGGGTTCTGGACAGGGAAATCATGCCTAACAAACCTTTTAGAATTCTATGATAAAGTAACAAGGATAAGGCAGGACAGAGAAGGCTGGGCAGACTGCATATTTCTTGACTGCCAAAAGGCCTTTGATACGGTACCGCACATGAGACTGCTATACAAACTTGAGAGGCAGGCAGGAGTAAGCGGAAAGGCCCTAGTATGGGTGAAGAACTACCTAACAGGAAGGAGCCAGAGGGTAATGGTAAGGGGCGAAAAGTCGGACTGGCGAACAGTAACAAGTGGAGTACCTCAAGGATCGGTGCTGGGACCAATCCTCTTTCTAATTTACGTAAATGATATGTTTACAGGAGTGGAATCATACATGTCAATGTTTGCAGATGACGCAAAATTAATGAGAAGAGTTGTGACAGACGAGGATTGTAGGATCCTCCAAGAGGACTTAAACAGGCTGCAGAGATGGTCAGGGAAATGGCTACTGGAGTTTAACACCAGTAAATGTAAAGTTATGGAAATGGGATCAGGTGACAGGAGACCAAAGGGACAGTACACAATGAAGGGGAACAGCCTACCTGTAACGATTCGAGAAAGAGACCTGGGAGTGGATGTGACACCTAATCTAACTCCTGAGGCACATATAAATAGGATAACGACAGCAGCGTACTCTACACTGGCGAAAATTAGAACTTCATTCAGAAACCTAAATGAGGAAGCTTTTAGGGCGCTTTACACTGCCTACGTGAGACCCGTCTTAGAGTATGCCGCGCCATCATGGAGCCCCCACCTGAAGAAACACATAAAGAAACTGGAGAAGGTTCAGAGGTTTGCGACGAGGCTTGTCCCAGAGCTACGAGGGATGGGATATGAAGAGCGGCTGAAGGAACTGAACCTTACGACACTAGAGAAAAGAAGGGAGAGAGGAGATATGATAGGGACATATAAAATACTCAGGGGAATTGACAAAGTGGAAATAGATGAAATGTTCACACGTAATAATAACAGAACGAGGGGACATGGGTGGAAACTGGAAACTCAGATGAGTCACAGAGATGTTAGGAAGTTTTCTTTTAGCGTGAGAGTAGTAGAAAAATGGAATGCACTTGGGGAACAGGTTGTGGAAGCAAATACTATTCATACTTTTAAAACTAGGTATGATAGGGAAATGGGACAGGAGTCATTGCTGTAAACAACCGATAGCTAGAAAGGCGGGATCCAAGAGTCAATGCTCGATCCTGCAAGCACATATAGGTGAGTACATATAGGTGAGTACACACACACAGACACACACACACACACACACAGACACACACACACGCACACACACACACACACACACACAAGTTGTGACTTAAAACCATAAACAACCGAACTATTTAGATTTAGATCCTTCATTTAGGACAGATCCATACATTTCAGATGAGTAACAAACATAATGTTGGACTGAAAGAAGAAGCTGGTACATACAATACCTAAAGCTTTACTAGTACGCGTAGCGTATCGGGCAAAAACTAGTTTAAAAATTAACAACAAAAACTATTACCATTAGCAAAGGGGCCAACCTTCCTTGTATAATATATATTGTTAACACACAGACGCTGCCGTGAGCGATGCCTGTTACAAGCCGGTCAGTGTAATTATAACCTGTACAGACTGACTGGAATGATGCAGAAATGTTCGCCAAGGTCTGACTAAGACCTTCTCTGCCCTCTGTAATCCTTTTTTTTTTTTTTTCGCTTGCGCTCACGGGAGGAGTATGAGGCGCTCACGGGAGGAGTATGAGGCGCTCACGGGACGAGTATGAGGCGCTCACGGGACGAGTATGAGGCGCTCACGGGACGAGTATGAGGCGCTCACGGGACGAGTATGAGGCGCTCACGGGACGAGTATGAGGCGCTCACGGGACGAGTATGAGGCGCTCACGGGACGAGTATGAGGTCCTCACGGGACGAGTATGAGGCGCTCACGGGACGAGTATGAGGCGCTCACGGGACGAGTATGAGGCGCTCACGGGACGAGTATGAGACGCTCACGGGAGGAGTATGAGGCGCTCACGGGACGAGTATGAGGCGCTCACGGGACGAGTATGAGGCGCTCACGGGACGAGTATGAGGCGCTCACGGGAGGAGTATGAGGCGCTCACGGGATGAGTATGAGGTGCACACAGGACGAGTATGAGGTGCACAATGCAATTTGAATCAGTGTCATTTGGTTTTCTAGTTGGTACACTAGAGTCCTCTAGATAAAGTGGTGGCATGATTTAGTGATAAGTATGGGCCAAAGTGGTGTAAGTGGGTTATATTATTTCATTGTAAGCCTCAGTGCCAAAGTGGAATTTTGTGGTTAATTCGATTGTAGTCGTTAAGAATTGATTTTACTACCTGTATGAAGTGCTAATCTTGTGTGCTTATCGGTAATAATCCTTTAATTATTTACTGAGGATCTTGTTAAAATAATTCTTAATTAAACTTGATTGATATTGATATTTTTGTGCTATAGTCTAAATAAAGCAATAGATTATAATTAGCTCCATTCTTAACCTACTTCTTGAAATTGATTCACTCCTCGTGGGCAATATGTTCATCAGTGTTTCATTTATTTTCCCTCATTTAATCACGTTGTTTATCATGTTACGCGAGACGTGTAACACTTCCCGGTAGTGATACGTGTGTGTAAATATTACATACATGTATCATTTTTATTACATGTATCATTTTTATTACATTTTTATTTATCTAAAAGTTAAAAGCGTCCTGTCCCTCCGACATTGGGACCTATAAAGCGACGGAGGACTATATTTGATTTTTATTAACATTAATAACAACATTTTTATTACCCATTTTTTTCTTTGTATATCTATACCTATACACGTATAGGTATATATATACGTGTAAATACCTATGCCTCTAATCGGGCATCAGAGGGGCCCTTGCGGCCACAGCACCCAACCTAAATCCAACAAATAACACAAACAGTCCAACTGGGACAGTCCAGTAGTGGAAAATATAGCTGATGCCATGTTCAACACTGCAACATCAGATAATATGTCGCAGGAGAAAGCCGCCTCAGAGCGGTGCGTGCCCCTCATGTAGGGCACTTTCTATCGGCGGTACCCATGTCTAAAACAGGCCCGTGCCGAGATCCATAGACCCTCCGTGTAGCAGTGGCTCTCTGCCTTGGTGCCCCAATTCACACTGAATACGAGTGTATTTGCAACAGGGTGGAAGCAGACCATTATGAACTGCATGGACTGCACTGCAGAAGCTTCAAGGGCTGGCATGCAAAGTGTCGCGTCCTCGGTTCCTGTTCGGAAGCAGAGGAGCTCCAGAGATCGACAACTTTCAACCTTTCATTGTATTCGCCAATGTGTTACCTGTAACCTTCAAATATCTAAGAAAAGAAAACAGAGAAGAGGGGAGGCAGAACAAAAGAACATGGAAACTTTATTAGAGGTGGACCCAAAAAATTCCTTGAATGCGTTGTGTGTGCTTTTCTCCGAGGCTATGGGTCCTCCCTTCTTCCAGCCAGAAGTAGAAACCCCGCCCCCTCCCCTTCTTTTATGATAAAAAAATATATATATATAACAACTTGTCTGTCTCTCTCTCTCTCTCTCTCTCTCTCTCTCTCTCTCTCTCTCTCTCTCTTAATCTTTCTAAAATTCATAATACATAAAAATCTTATATACATATAAAGGAGAACGTTTTGTTAGTGCACAAGTATTAAAGAATGATTTGTAACAATTTGTTAGTGCACAATAAGTACTGATGAACTGAGCGGCCAGAACATGTGCAACCTTTAAGGAGGGGGGGAGGGAAACACCCGAGGGAAGACACTAAATCAGACTTCACCACAGGTAACTACAATGATACAATCCACACACTAGACAATGAAGGGACGACGACGTTCCGGTCCGTCCTGGACCATTCTCAAGTCGATTGTGAATGGTCCTGGACGGACCGAAACGTCGTCGTCCCTTCATTGTCTAGTGTGTGGATTGGTCAACATACTTCAGCCACGTTATTGTCACTCATCGCCTACAATGATACAAACACAACAAAGGTAAACAGTTTACCGAACAATTCACTGAACAAGAAAAGTTCACAACTATTACACAAAAATACATATAACAACAGATCTCGTTAGTCAATAGCAACGAGAAAAATGTTACGTTAAACAAGGTATAACGAATAACGTTTTAACCATCCATGAAGGTCAACGAGCCTCACACAAGGTGATCCCAGCAGAGCGAGACTCGCAGTGACGGTACGAGAGAGCACACAACTCGTCCTCCGGACAGAACGTCGCAGTTTTAACGTATACTCTACCTAAGGTCACAAACCGTCGTACTAGCAAATGGTAGCGGCTCGCGAAGTGTCCCGTTTTCTGTTTTGGGTCCTGTGGGGTAGATGAGGCTAAGGGCACTTTAGTACGATAGTTTTTTGACGTTGGGGACACCTTAGGAGGGAGGGCTGGAAGCACGACACTGAGAGGGGGGGGCACAATATTGTAATCATTATATGAGCTTCTTCAATTCGGTTTAGAAAGTCAGGTTTTAATTACATTCAATTTGGTTTAGAAAGTCAGGTTTTAATTAGGTTTAGAAGCGCGTAAATTGTTATCCGTTACAGTGGACAAATTGGGCCAGTTTGCCTACACACAATTTTATGTGCAATTCTAACATAAAAAAATTATTACAAATTAAAAATTTTGAAAATAAAAAATCCATACATTGTCATGGATATACAGAATTCCATATTAATTACATTTCTGATATTGACATATCCTAAAAAAAAATTAAAACTTTATCCATAGATGATTGTACGTTTACAAATATAAAATGTTAGTATATTATTCAGAAAAGATCACGTCATAACACTAGCATAAAATGAATTCATTATATTTATATATTCTATTATATAGATTCAGATTTAGAATTTTGGAGAGAAGAGTTACCATTTTTCTCGTAAAGAAATCAAGGGATAGTATAAATTAATAAGGAGCTAAAAAAAAAAAATATAGTGTCCTAATTATTTAAAAATTAAGTCTTAAAAATATACTTAATTATTTTGCATCAATTTCTTTGGAGTGTTGCTGCCATATGCTCCAAAAATTCTTCTAATTAATGACATGTCAAATAAAAATTTTCGCTTTTATTAGGTGATAAAAGCCACAAAAATGTAAAATCCTTGTAAAGGGATTTGTGAGCAAAATTAAAGTCTCATAAGTTTGTACGGTGTCTAACTACGGTGTTTCTACGGTGTCAGGTGTACGTCACCTGACGCTAACCCAACTTTAAGACTTAAGTCCGAGTCTTTATGGTAATAAAACAGCTCATAAAATACAGTACCAACTTCTCCTGCAGCTCACACAGTATTATAATACATAGTGCCAACTCTGCGGTACAAAACAAATTATCCGTAATTATACTGGAAAGACATTCAATTTCCGAATAGTGAAGATGTAGGATAAACCTAGCAGTTAATATATATATATATATAATATATATATATATATATAAATATATATATAAATATATATATATATATATATATATATATATATATATATATACATATATATATATATATATATATTGGTGAATACTGGCAGCAGGTTTTCTTTCAAACATGTTTCATTGAATATGACCGCATATTCTGTATTTATTATTTTCTGGTTTAGGGCTTCTATCCCTCTAACTATTTTCTTAGCATCAGGGCTTAATTGAAATAGGAGTTCTCTAAAACTCATTTTCGTACTTTTAAGGTGAAGAAAAGAAGTGATTTACTATAGAGTATATTACACTTATTTGTATAATTTGCACGACGTTTCGAACCTCCATGGTTCATTCTCAAGTGAACAGATCTTACAATACTAGTTGATTTTATACCCGCATTAGGTCAGGTGATAATACAATGAAGGTGAAAACATGGGGGGATACATAAGGGATAAACATAGGGGCTGCAGAAGGCTTATTGGCCCATACGAGGCATCTCCTATCTAAACACAAAGATTAATCCAGTGTAATTGGCCTGTTATGTTGGACATTGTCTTCTGTGTTGGCATCGATATGTTCTTGTCTTGTCCTTACTCTCATGGTGGGTAGAGTAAATAGTTCCGTGATTTGGGTGTTCATGGTAGGTCGCTCTATTCTTATGTGAATTGCCTCAAGAATTTGTAATCTTCTTGAATCTTGGGTTTTGTCTATTATGCAAGTATTCTTGTTCAACATTTCTCTTGTTAGAGTAATGTCATGGGCTTGTCTCATGTGATTCCTAGGGGCACCAGATTGAAGATGGCATGTCAAACGCCTCGTCAGCTTGGTCGACGTCATACCTATGTACTTACATTGAAGGTTACATCCTTCGTGGGGGCAAGTGTACATGTATACAACGCTTGACTGCTGTAGAGGGTTCTCCGTCGGCTTCGGGCTGTTTTTGATAAGGAGTTCGGAAGTCTTCTTGGTTTTGCAGAATATTATCAGGTTTATGTTTTGGTTAGGAGTAGTGCTTTTTACTCCTTTACGGATTATTTCTTTCATTATTCTTTCCTCTTTTATATGTTCACTGTGCATGGTTGATTTGTAATATAATTTTATTGGGGGTGTTGTGGTTTCTGTTCTAGGTTCTGAATTATACCAACGGTCCAAGTGTCTTCTTATAGCAGCGTTTATTTCCGCGTTGCTATATCCGTTGTTCACCAATACCTGAGTTACTCTTTCAAACTCTCTACTCACGTTGCTCCATTCAGAGCAGTGGGTAAGCGCTCGACGAATATAAGCATTGAGAACACTGGATTTGTATCTTTGGGGGCACTCACTTCTACCGTTCAGGCATAATCCTATGTTGGTGGGCTTGGTATATACGTTGGTGCTTAAAGAGGTTCCTGTTTTTGTTATTAGTACATCCAAGAATGGCAGACTGTTATTTTCACTTTTTTCATGTGTAAATCGGAGTACTGACTCTCTCTCTAGGTGTCTTTTTAGGTCAATTAGTTCATCTGAGTCTTTTACTATTACGAATATGTCATCTACATAACGGCAGTATACAGTTGGTTTTTGTCTGCTACTGAAGACCCTATCTTCGATGGTTCCCATATAAAAATTAGCAAATAAAACTCCTAAGGGGGAGCCCATTGCTACTCCGTCTATTTGTAAATACATGTCTCCTTGTGGACTGATGAAAGGGGCTTCCTTTGTACATGCTTCGAGAAGACTTTTCAAGTGTGGCTCAGGTATGTCTAATTTGGGGGTGCTCTCGTCTCTGTATACTCTGTCCAGTATCATTCCTATATCATTTCCTGTATCATTATCCTGTATCATTTATATATATATATATATATATATATATATATATATATATATATATATATATATATATATATATATATATATATATATATATATATATATATATACCACTCACGGTAGAAGTGAGTGCCCCCAAAGATACAAAGCCAGTGTTCTCAATGCTTATATTCGTCGAGCGCTTACCCACTGCTCTGAATGGAGCAACGTGAGTAGAGAGTTTGAAAGAGTAACTCAGGTATTGGTGAACAACGGATATAGCAACGCGGAAATAAACGCTGCTATAAGAAGACACTTGGACCGTTGGTATAATTCAGAACCTAGAACAGAAACCACAACACCCCCAATAAAATTATATTACAAATCAACCATGCACAGTGAACATATAAAAGAGGAAAGAATAATGAAAGAAATAATCCGTAAAGGAGTAAAAAGCACTACTCCTAACCAAAACATAAACCTGATAATATTCTACAAAACCAAGAAGACTTCTGAACTCCTTATCAAAAACAGCCCGAAGCCGACGGAGAACCCTCTACAGCAGTCAAGCGTTGTATACATGTACACTTGCCCCCACGAAGGATGTAACCTTCAATGTAAGTACATAGGTATGACGTCGACCAAGCTGACGAGGCGTTTGACATGCCATCTTCAATCTGGTGCCCCTAGGAATCACATGAGACAAGCCCATGACATTACTCTAACAACAGAAATGTTGAACAAGAATACTTGCATAATAGACAAAACCCAAGATTCAAGAAGGTTACAAATTCTTGAGGCAATTCACATAAGAATAGAGCGACCTACCATGAACACCCAAATCACGGAACTATTTACTCTACCCACCATGAGAGTAAGGACATGACAAGAACATATCGATGCCAACACAGAAGACAATGTCCAACATAACAGGCCAATTACACTGGATTAATCTTTGTGTTTAGATAGGAGATGCCTCGTATGGGCCAATAAGCCTTCTGCAGCCCCTATGTTTATCCCTTATGTATCCCCCCATGTTTTCACCTTCATTGTATTATCACCTGACCTAATGCGGGTATAAAATCAACTAGTATTGTAAGATTTGTTCACTTGAGAATGAACCATGGAGGTTCGAAACGTCGTGCAAATTATACAAATAAGTGTAATACACTCTATAGTAAATCACTTCTTTTCTTCACCTTAAAAGTACGAAAATGAGTTTTGGAGAACTCTTATTTCAATTAAGCCCTGATGCTAAGAAAATAGTTAGAGGGATAGAAGCCCTAAACCAGAAAATAATAAATACAGAATATGCGGTCATATTCAATGAAACATGTTTGAAAGAAAACCTGCTGCCAGTATACACCAATATATATATATATATATATATATATATATATATATATATATATATATATATATATATATATATATATATATATATATATATATATATGTCGTACCTAATAGCCAGAACGCACTTCTCAGCCAACTATGCATGGCCCAATTTGCCTAATAAGCCAAGTTTTCATGAATTAATGTTTTTTCGACTACCTAACCTAACCTAACCAAACTTTTTCTGCTACCTAACCTAACCTAACCGATAGAGATAGGTTAGGTTAGGTTAGGTAGGGTTGGTTAGGTTCGGTCATATATCTACGTTAATTTTAACTCCAATAAAAAAAAATTGACCTCATACATAATGAAATGGGTAGCTTTATCATTTCATAAGAAAAAAATTAGGAAAAATATATTAATTCAGGAAAACTTGGCTTATTAGGCAAATCGGGCCTTGCATAGTAGGCTGAGAAGTGCGTTCTGGCTATTAGGTACGACATATATATATATATATATATATATATATATATATATATATATATATATATATATATATATATATATGCGAACAAGCCTGAATGGTCCCCAGGACTATATGCGAATGAAAACTCACACCCCAGAAGTGACTCGAACCCATACTCCCAGAAGCATCTGGGAGTATGGGTTCGAGTCACTTCTGGGGTGTGAGTTTTCATTCATATATATATATATATATATATATATATATATATATATATATATATATATATATATATATATATATATATATATATATATATATATATATATATATATTCTCTCTCGTGTTACAGAGAATATTCTCCTAATACACACACACAATTGGCCAGTCCAGACTACTGATCACATGGCCCCTGAATGAGTAGTATATGACCATCCATCGAGATGGGGATTTTACAACCAGGTGAGTACCTGACAAGTCAGGAGGTTCAGAAAAGAGCGTTAAGCCCCGCAGGTCAGCGAGGCGGGGCTCTGGCGGCAAAGATGTACTCACCTATTTGTGCTGGCGGGGGGTTGAGCTTTGGCTCTTTGGTCAATGGGCTCCACGGGTCAAGAGGTGTAAACAGAAAGGGGGTTATATTCACCGGGAAATGTACCCCCCCCCCCATCCTTGATGCTCGGTGAATCTACATAGAGTTTACATTAGTCCGGAACGAGCTCAAAACAAAAGTATGCTTGCTAGTTGGTCTGTAAGTCTTAATAACCCTCCAGAGGTTGGTGGGTCTTATTGGCCCTCCAGAGGTTGGTGGGTCTTATTGGCCCTCCAGAGGTTGGTGGGTCTTATTGGCCCTCCGGAGGTTGGTGGGTCTTAATGGCCCTCCAGAGGTTGGTGGGCCTTAATAACCCTCCAGAGGTTGGTGGGCCTTAATAACCCTCCAGAGGTTGGTGGGCCTTAATAACCCTCCAGAGGTTGGTGGGCCTTAATAACCCTCCAGAGGTTAGTGGGCCTTAATAACCCTCCAGAGTTTGGTGGGCCTTAATAACCCTCCAGAGGTTGATGGGCCTTAATAACCCTCCAGAGGTTAGTGGCCCTTAATAACCCTCCAGAGGTTGGTGGGCCTTAATAACCCTCCAGAGGTTAGTGGCCCTTAATAACCCTCCAGAGGTTGGTGGGCCTTAATAACCCTCCAGAGGTTAGTGGCCCTTAATAACCCTCCAGAGGTTAGTGGCCCTTAATAACCCTCCAGAGGTTGGTGGGCCTTAATAACCCTCCAGAGGTTAGTGGGCCTTAATAACCCTCCGAAGATTGATGGGTCATAAGTCTAACACTAAACCAAAATAGAAACGGATATCAAACCAAACGCGATATGCAGTTTCAACCCCAAATACGATAAGATGAAGGAAATAAAAGTCATCGCATTAAACCGGCAGTTGAAAAAGGAGAAACTTAGGTTACTGGTCTTAGGAGCTGCAGCTCGACCCTAGCCAGCACAGCTAGCTAAGTGTATACCAACATCATGTTTAGCTAAAAGCGAGTATATAACACCATTTGCATATTTTATTTCGCATGCGGAAAAATCTCTTGCAAATGATCCAACGCTGAAAATTTGGTCAAGATTTAAAAAATTTTTTTTTTAGCAACATTTTCGGATCAAAATAAATTTGGAACTACCCATAATACAGCGAGATACAACTGATCGTCAGCGTCTGTTTTCGCATCAAAGTTAACACCCATTGGAATGAGAGAATGAGAGAAAATGGGAAATCCATTTCATCTCCATTTTCTCTGGAAATCTCATTCATAAACTTGATTTTTTTTTTTAAGCGAATGACTTTAATCTTCTGATTTCAAGTCAGTTTTATTTGGTTTGCTGGAAAGTCTTATGAGCCCCATTTTTCGTGGGAAAAAGGTATAATCGTTGAAAACTTTTTCCAGTCCGCTGAAGGAAAAAAAAAACAGAAGATAAAATTCCGAGGAAAAAATACACTGAGGTGAAACTGTGTTAAATGGAGTCACGAGGAGCCGAGGAAGGGCACCAGATTCCCCTTTATGGGGTCGAGGTCCTGCTGATCCTCCTTGATATCTATAAATGGAGGAAGAATCCCTCGCCCTATGAAACATTCAGGATCAAAATGAGCCCCGCTCTAAGTCGGGGGTTCGATCCTGTCGCTGTCACTGAATCTTTTTATACCTATTTGACTTCAACGTAACGTTACTGTTTACAAACTGAAAATAACAGAACAACGGGACGTTCGATGTTATGATCACTCCGTTCACTCTGCAAGATGGGTAAAGTGTCAGGTTATCTTGAGATGATTTCGGGGCTTTCAGTGTCCCCGCGGCCCGGTCCTCGACCAGGCCTCCACCCCCAGGAAGCAGCCCGTGACAGCTGACTAACTCCCAGGTACCTATTTTACTGCTAGGTAACAGGGGCATAGGGTGAAAGAAACTCTGCCCATTGTTTCTCGCCGGCGCCTGGGATCGAACCCAGGACCACAGGATCACAGGATCACAAGTCCCGCGTGCTGTCCGCTCGGCCGACCGGCTCCAAATGTCAGCTGAATATTTCTGATACATAGGCTACTTAATAACCTCTATAATTTCTATGCTCTAGAAATTATAGTACTTCCATGAACAATTTTGGTCGACAGTACCAATATGCAGTGATGGAACTCTAGCAAACAACTTTTTCTACTACTAATTTTAGAGTCCGGAAAAAATAAAACTGAAAACCAAATTTAGTTTGAATTTTGTTTAAATTTCAAACAATCGTGACACAGCAATAAAATTTAGAAGTTACACGCATTTCGGTCAACATCTTTTGGGTCATGGTTAAAAAAAAAAAAAACTTTCTGGTTTGTTTAAATTCAATAATACAATACTCAACTATCTGGTGGTGTCCGCTACTTCATACTGGAACTTTTGACTAAGTAGATCTTGAGGTTCATATAGGATAATAGGAAAGTGTATAAACACACACACACACACACACACACGGAGTTTAGACTGTTTAGAAAGAACTTTTTCAGTGTCAGAGTAGGTAACAAATGGAATGCATTAGGCAGGATGTGGTGGAGGCTGACTCCACACACAGCTTCAAGTGTAGATATGATAGAGCCTAGTAGGCTCAGGAATCTGTACACCAGTTGATTGACAGTTCAAAGGCGGGACCAAAGAGCCAGAACTCAACCCCCGCAAACACAACTAGGTGAGTACACACACACACACACACACGCACAAGGGGTCTGATACCTGAGTGGACAGCGCGCGGGACTCGTAATCCTGTGGCCCGGTTTCGATTCCCGGACTAGGCAAAGACAAATGGGCAGAGTTTCTTTCACCCTGATGCCCCTGTTACCTAGCAGTAAATATAGATACATGGGAGTTAGACAGCTGTCACGGGTGTGTGAAAGAGGATTGTATGGTGTGTGGGTGAAAGAAAAAAAGAAGATTAGTAGCAGTTGATTGACAGTTAAGAGGCGGACCGAAAGAGCAGAGCTCAACCCCCGCAAACACAACTAGGTGAATACATTTATGTAAAAGCTTAACTGCAGGAATTGAGTCTTATATGTCGATGTTTGAGACAAATGAGGATTGTATGACTCTGCAGGATGACTTGAACAGATTGTAGAGCTGGTCCGAGAAATGGCTGCTAGAAGTTATATACCAGCAAGTGTAAGGTGATGGAAATGGGATCAGGAGCCAGGAGACCGAAAGGCCAATACATGGTGAAGGGAAACTACCTCCCTATAACGACTAGACTAGAGAAAAAGACTTTTGAGTGGACATAACACCGAACCTAACTCCAGAGGCTCATATAAATAGAATAACGTCAGCTGTATACGCTGGCAAAGGCAGAACATCCTTCAGAAACTTGAATAAGGAGGCTTTTAGATTAATGTATATCGCCTATGTGAGGCCAGTCTTAAGTTATGCTGCTCCATCTTGGAGCCCCCATCTAAAAACTCACAAGAAAGCTTGAAAAAAGTGCTTAAGTTTGCAACGAGACTCGTCCCAGAGCTGCGACAGATGAGGTACGAAGAAATTAAAGGTTCACATCCAAGACATGTGTAAGTATTTCATTCATGATGATATACTGCCAGGAATCTTAGCGAAGTATTCAAAATCTGCTTACTGTAGGTGCAGCCTGCACATGACTGTAAAGCTGCCGCCCAGTTGGGTGGGTGTGGAGCACATGACTGTAAAGCTGCCGCCCAGTTGGGTGGGTGTGGAGCACATGACTGTAAAGCTGCCGCCCAGTTGGGTGGGTGTGGAGCAAGACTAGTGACTCACCATAGATGTAAAGTGCCTTGTATAGTGATTGTTGTTGCCTCTTGTTGAATTACTTGTTATACAGAAGATTATCGATGTGTATATGTATTTGTGTAAATGATTGTATATATAACATTAAGAATTGTATAATTAGCTTCAAAAGAGTGTTACTATCTTAGCTAAACGAACTATAGGGCTCGGTTCCTGAACCCATTATGTGCCTCTGTTACCCTTTCCACCACCGCCCACGCGATGGGTATGGGGTGCAAAATACAGAAAGAAATAAAGCAATACCATCGTCTAGTTAGTTAAAAGGATAGATGGTGATTCCCGCTGTGAGCGACCCGTGAAGCAGCCTAGTGTTTAAACTCCACAGATTAAATCGCTTGGACAAAAAGAGGCAGCGTGGCTATTTGTCTTATAATTACACTCTTCATTTCTGATTTAACACATTGGAATTTTTATGTACATTATTCCAGTGTTGACAGTGGACTTTATGACTGTCATCAGTGAGCTAGCATTTCTAAAGTAGCAGCCTAGTCATTTATTTTTATTAGTTGTACAGTGCCGTAACTTTCATAACCCTCCCATAACGTGTATGAGTTATGAGATAAATTAATTAGTGATTAATAGTAATGAATACTGGGGGATATGTAACTGCTGTGTGTTTATGATTGTTGATTTTAGAAGCAGATTAGTATTATCGGAGTGATCGTTCATATGTCACTCTTAACTGGACCTGTGTTGTAAATACAACAAAAGTAGGCGACACCTGAGAACGTTTACGAGCCAACAATAATTTATTTCCAAATCATTTTTTATTTTATTCCAAGAGTAATTGCACTTTTGATCCTATACTGTTATCATTCAGGGTGACCCATAAGTCTCTAAGTACAAAACGAAATCGTCAAACCTGGTTTTATTGTATACTATTATTTTATTTTATAGACAGAATGACTGATACACAAATGTATACGGGGTATGCTGTCAACAGTCACACGGTGAATGCTGTCAGGAGTGACGGGGGTCAAATTACCGAGCTATGCTTCTAACTTTACGGGTCCTGGTTCCAGACTTACAGGCCATGGTTCAACTCTTATGGGTCTCAGGAGGCCTGGTCAGAGACCGGGCCGCGGGGACGTTGGTCCTCAGAATTACCACACGGTATAAACGTTTTATATAGGAAATACATATATATATATATATATATATATATATATATATATATATATATATATATATATATGTATTACATAAATATATATATATATATATATATATTTATATATATATATATATATATATATATATATATATATATATATATATATATATATATATAATTCTGTATACAATAAATATATTCTATATATGTATTTCTTAGACAAAAGATATAGGAAACCAGCAATGTTGCTCCTTCTCAATATCGCGCAGACGGTGTTTTAACAGCCAGTGTTTGAATGATTCCTTGTGCCATAAGCGCCTCCCGCACACTGTGATTATTGCGATGAGGTGACCAATTAACTGATTGGCCCAAATATAGTGTTCACGGCGGTATCAACAATGGTTGAATGATTTATGAACTTCGATAATAGGCTACGTAATAATTGACAGTGTTCAATTTGTACGAGTGGGACGGGTGAGGTCCACACAAGGGGTGGGCTTACAGGGAAAGGGGAGGGGGGGGGGGTTAGGCCAGGGGTCACCCTTTGATATGAAGGGAAGGGAACTATTAGGAGAAAGCATCAATCCATTCCGACTATATAGCAGGGCAATGAGAAGAGGGAGACAAATGCCATACGAAGATTCAAACGAAATGATATAAACTCTTTGGACTAATGATGCATCACGACAGTCGAAACGAGTCCCTGGAGCTACAGCACAATCCCCGCAGACCCATATAAACAAACAGACGCACTTTTAATAATGCTTACCTGTAATTACTGTAGCAGTTCCTTGTGTTCGTGTCGGTAAGAAGGTGCTGTTGGGAGCCCGTCCGCTTTACCAGCTTACATTATTAATCCACTCACTTGATTTGAAACCATTGTTGCCAGTAACGCAGCGCTGTTAACACTCCTTGCCTATCATTAACGTGTCCGGGGGAATCATTACTCTGTCCCATCTTACGATTAGCGCAAATATGTGAAGATCACAGCAGCACACGTCTTCTCACCTCGGGCACTGACTGTAAACAACGTGTCCGAAGGCTATGTTCGGCGAACTTCGGCCGTCCCCAGTAGTTCCTCATTCATAATCTTTCACCATGTTGTGTAATCATAAATGGTATTTTCTCAAATAGAAATAAGTATATTGCAGCTTTATATATAGTTTAGCATAGGAAGAGTTAAGTTTGGTGATTTAATCTGTTGGCTTTATTTACAGTACATGGGTAGCCAGTCCGTCCTCAGACCAGACTCGTTAATGAAGCGGCTGTCCAAGACGCTTTCATCAATTTTAACATACTGTATATTAAAAATATGTTTGTTCTCATATTTAAGTTAATGTTATTATAAATTAAAGTTCCATGTATAGTTACGGGTAGGTTAGTTGTTGGTTCTGTTGGCTATTATTTGTATTTGAATTATGTAGGTGAAGCATTTAGAGCGTTACGATTCGAAGAGGTCCTCAGCGAAGCACTGTTCGAGAAATGTTCGAACGTCATCAGTTGAGTCGAGGACGGGTTGCAGCGTATGTAAACGGGTTTCCTATTCATAAACTAGGGGTCCGGCGGCAAGATTAACTAGCATTTGCCCTTTGTTGATGAGGATGGACTCACAGCTCACAACTGACGACCTCGGCTCGAATCGCAACTGTCAACAGAACCTGAACACCTAAGCTAACGTACGCCAAAATATACACAATATGCTAATATATAATAATATAAATATATATTTGATAAAAAATTTATTTTGAATGAACAACATGTTAAAAAACTGAAAACTTCGTCTTTAGAGTCATCCACTGAGCTTTAGGACGGGTTGAAAATACATGTAATTGCTAACAGAACCTAAACACGTAATCTAACTAATCACTGCCTAACTATACAAAATTAATAAAATAATCTTAATTTATATATAAGAAAATACTGTTTTTGATTATACAGTTCGAACAAAAATTACGAAGACGTCTTGGAAGATGGCCAAAACGTAAACGAGCATAAGCTAAGAATGTGTTGCTTCAGCCTTGTAGTGAAGATATAAACAATTGCAAAATGAATCAAGATACCTAAACTTAACTATATACTGTATAAAACTAAATTTTAAAATCAATTTACTTTTGATTAAATAAAGTGCTTTATTGTTAAATAACGTTAAAAATAACAAATTGGCCGCAGCATGAATGAGCAGAGTCTAAGGATGTGTTGCTCTACTAATACGAACTATTCTATGTATAGAATAGTTCAGGAATTATCAAGAGAAAATGATTGATTAACTGATGAAGATTAAGCCACCCAAAAGGTGGCATGGGCATGAATAGCCCATAAGAGAAAGTGCTTGTTGTTGTTGTTGTTATAGATTCAGCTACTCGGAACAAGTTCCAAGTAGCACGGGCTATGATGAGCCCGTAGCTTACCTGGCACAGGAGCGGGGCAAGTAGCACGGGATATAGTGAGCCCGTAGTGAACTTACCTGGCACAGGAGCGGGGCAAGTAGCACGGGCTATGGTGAGCCCGTAGTGAACTTACCTGGCACAGGAGCGGTGCTGTGTGTGGAGAAAGTGCTGTTGTTGTTGTTGTTTTAGATTTAGCTACTCAGAACGAAGTGTCCATGTAGCACGGGCTATGGTGAACCCGTAAGAGAAAGTACTAAGCCATTGCGACTATATAGCACTTAGGAGGACTAGGCGGATAATGCCTGTGTCACCTCTTGGGTGGCTTAATCTTAATCAATCAATTAATCCAATCACTTAGGGATCGGGGATTGAACTCCGACCTGCAAGAACTGTTCAAGAGTGCCTATTCAGGATGCCAGTACGAAAATAGAAAGGCTTATGGGTGATTTCCAAAGAATCAGATTTTGTGGTCAAAATAAATTTAAATAAAATTGTGCATTTACATGAACTTACAGGGATATGAAACAAGAAGTCATTTACGGCAATTTATTTACAATGACAACAATATTCGTAAACAAATATATTTACAATATATACATATATATTAAAAAAAATGAGTAATTATTTCTACAAATACAAAATGAATACAAATACATGACTGGGTAATGGAATTTGAAAATTAAAATTAATATTTTATTTTAGTTTTTTCAATGTATGTATGTATGTATGTATGTATGTATGTATGTATGTATGTATGTATGGCATTTCCTTGACAAAGATTAACGAACGTATAAACCATTGCATCATAATGATTTGTATTATATCATGACATTGAGACACAATAGGCCTTGTGTGTGTCTGTGTGTGTGTGTGTGTGTGTGTGTGTGTGTGTGTGTGTGTGTGTGTGTGTGTGTGTGTGTGTGTGTGTAGACCAACTACATCTTACAGACAGTTACTTACACACACTCATATATATATTAGTGACTGGAGTTAACTCACTACCAGGTTATTACAAACCTGGCTAGACTTTGCATCATGAGCAGTGTGTGTGTGTGTGTGTGTGTGTGTGTGTGTGTGTG
This sequence comes from Procambarus clarkii, assembly GCF_040958095.1. Lineage (NCBI taxonomy): Eukaryota > Metazoa > Arthropoda > Malacostraca > Decapoda > Cambaridae > Procambarus > Procambarus clarkii. The sequence goes on from NC_091177.1 coordinate 7,392,013, forward strand.
TGTGTGTGTGTGTGTGTGTGTGTGTGTGTGTGTGTGTGTGTATGAAACCAGAGACTAGAAAAGAAAAGTTCCTGTAACTTAGGTCATTTTTTTGGGACGTGGCGTAACGTCTTCCTAAATATATATATTTATATATATATACTTAAATGAGTTTTACTTGTTTGACTGTCATTAGAAAAATATATACAATCATTTGGAATGTAGAGCATATACAGTTCCGACACTCTGTGACTATATTGAAATCCTTCCTGTACCAAATGAGGTCATTAACCTACGGTGTGACTAAGTACTCTACAGGGTGGTCCAAAGTACAATTAATTATTGAAGGAATAAAGGAACACAATGTCATGAAATTAATATATATATATATATATATATATATTAATATATATATATATATATATATATATATATATATATATATATATATATTATATATTATATATATATATATATATAAGGGGGGTTTTACAATGTTGCTTCTAGTGCGCATGCGCTGAGCCTTTCCTCCTGCCTCCCCCCCCTTCCCTCAGTACGGTTTCAAATAAATCATTATTACCCTTATAAGACTTATGACCCACCCTGTATATAATAATAATTGTGAAAATAATATTAAATAATAATATTGACGTATAATAACGCTAATAATAAACACATGTAGGCTTTCTGAAGAGCAACAATGCCCATGATGTGATCTGCTCACACACATATTACTGGAACATCTAAATTATTGGGTATTCTTTGGTATAGTAAAATACTGTTTCATTTTCATATCGAAAACAACTTTGATGTTAGATGTCGAATAACTATGATATAATTTTGATTTTGTCCATGAATTCCACCATGATGTAACTGAACTTAACAAGAACTTTCGTTGTATCAGAATATTTGTAACTTAAGTTATAACGAAGATGAAGTTAGTCTCGACAAGACGGTTCGTGTTGGCTCACTGTTCCTTTATCTGTTCTGAATCGCTCTGGATCATATCCTATCAGAGGAAGGATACTGTTCCTTAGGTTAACATCGTCAACACAATCCCAGACTATACAATCAGGTTCTTCCATCTTACAATATACAACAGTACAGTGTTGCCACCTTAACACACACCACAGTATGGTGCGTGTGTGTGTGGCACCACCGCAGTACATCTTAGCGAATACCAGAGAGCTGGGGCCAGATTCACGAAAGCACTTACGCAAGCGCTTACGAACGTGTCCATCTTTCCTCAATCTTTGACGGCTTTGGTTACATTTATTAAACAGTTTACAAGCATGAAAACTTCCGATTCAACTGTTATTATTGTTATAAACAGCTTCCTGGTGCTTCGGAGCTCATTAACTGTTTAATAATTGTAAACAAAGTCGCCAAAGATTGAGAAAAGATGACAAAGTCGCCAAAGATTGAGAAAAGATGTACAGGTTCGTAAGTACTTGCGTAAGTGCTTTCGTGAATCTGGCCCCTGCCTCTCAGCTCTGCAGCCCAGGATGCATAGAGGAATAGGTGGAATTTAATCAAATTTCTACAGTCAGTCTTTATGAATCAGGCGCGTAACTTGCATTCCAATTTGACAATATTACTAGGATGTGCTATTGTGACGGCTGAATACTAATCTCACTGATCTGAGCTATTATGGTGTGTGGTGAGGTTACAGCAGGGGGAGGACGTGTGAGGATGTGTGTGGTAAGGTTACAGCAGGGGCAGGACGTGTGAGGGTGTGTGGTGATCTTACAGCAGGGGGCCAGGACGTGTGAGGGTGTGTGTGGTGAGCTTACAGCAGGGGGAGGACGTGTGAGGGTTTGTGGTGAGGTTACAGCAGGGGAAGGACATGTGAGGGTGTGTGGTGAGCTTACAGCAGGGGGCAGGACGTGTGAGGTTGTGTGGTGAGCTTACAGCAGGGGCCAGGACATGTGAGGATGTGTGGTGAGCTTACAGCAGGGGGCAGGACATGTGAGGGTGTGTGGTGAGCTTACAGCAGGGGCAGGACATGTGAGGATGTGTGGTGAGCTTACAGCAGGGGGCCAGGACATGTGAGGGTGTGTGGTGAGCTTACAGCAGGGGGCCAGGACATGTGAGGGTGTGTGGTGAGCTTACAGCAGGGGGCAGGACATGTGTGTTTGGTGGGGGGGGGGGGGGGGGGGGAAGATGAAGGTGGCTGGCATACAGCATGGAGAACTGGACAACAAAGCCTTGCTACCAGACGGTGATAAAGCTTGGAGAGCAAGCTTGGAGAAACGGGAGAAAGCTTGGAGCTCAGACTCCTAAAATGAAAGCACTTACAGTAACGGTGTGGTCGAAAGTACAGTACAAATATATTGTGATGGACCACCAGAAAGTACAGACTTTTGTCGTACTGAATTTGGACAAACTGGAAAATATTGTAAATTTATGTTGCTAATAAGATCTTACCTCACCTGACCTCACCATCTTAGGTCTAATATACGCTATCTGAGGCCTAATATAGTACCTATACCAGGCCTAGGGAAATTTAAATTTGGTTTTAGCTTTAATTTTTTCCGGGCTCTATAATAAAAGGTACAAAAGGTGACTTACTGGGGCTCTATTACTACAAACTGGTACAATTGTCCACATGGCTACAGAAAGTATTTAATTTGAGGCGGATGGGTTGGAGAAAGACATGTTGAGACTATCGAAAGAAATGTGTGCCCAAAAGACACACACACGTTAGACCTCAACAGACATGTTTGGCTTAAATAAAGACATTTTAGGCATAAACATAGACATGTTAAGCCTAAACAGATCATGTTTAACCCGAAATAAAAACAAGTTAAGTCTAGATTTGGTTACGTTATTCGTATGTGTGAACATAAGCTGACAGCAACGCCAGAGCCCAAGCATAATGAGAGATAGAGCGCAGCATAGAGTCCTGGAGGACTCTATGCCGGGGCCCTGTCCTCGACCAGGAGGCCTGGTCGAGGACAGGGCCGTGTGGACGTTCAACCCCGAAACCATCTCAAGCTAACCTCAAGGTAGCATTAATTAACCCAAGTCAGGCAGCTGTAGCATGTGACAAATGAAGTCTAAGATCAAAAGACATATCGAGAGAGCATAAAGCGTTGTATGAGTTCTAGATAAGTGCCGGATGTGACTGTTGTATGGGTTGATGAAGGGGTGCCAAATGTGACGTGTTGTATGGGTTGATGAAGGGGTGCCAGATGTGACGCGTTGTATGGGTTGATGAAGGGGTGCCAGATGTGACGCGTTGTATGGGTTGATGAAGGGGTGCCAGATGTGACGCGTTGTATGGGTTGATGAAGGGGTGCCAGATGTGACGCGTTGTATGGGTTGATGAAGGGGTGCCAGATATAACATGTTGTATCCCTTTATATATATATATATATATATATATATATATATATATATCTTTCCCTGGACATATAGCAATAATACTGGGACACAGTAATCTTTCACGTGACCACTGACCAAACGACAAAACTTCCTACACTTCATCTACCCGAAATATAACCGAGAAAGTACATTAAACAAACACAAATGTGCCTTACAATGTAAAAATATTAATTAAATTCGTGGAGATAAATATGTAAATGTAAACCAAAATAATATTCCGCGTGTCATATTCCTTCATTTATGAAAAAAAGTTTTACACACATATGAGCTCTGTAGTGTTTATTCTCCGCTTATGTTTTCAAGGCTGAGAACATAAACATGTCTATATTTACATAATCTAATTGTTTATAAAACACTCAAGCGTGATCATGAGCAGAAAGGTAGCGTCAAGAGAGAATGGAAACGATTCTTACCACCTCACACACTCAACTTGCATTCCCGAATATATATATATAATTGAAATAATATGTATGTCCCCAGGCATATATATATATATATATATATATATATATATATATATATATATATATATATATATATATATATATATATATATGCCTGGGGACCATTCAGGCTTGTTCGCATATATATATATATATATATATATATATATATATATATATATATATATATATATATATATGAATAAGGGTAGAATTGTCAGTAGAAAGAGAACCCAACTAAGATCTGGGATCTGCCAGACTATTGTACACTGACTTCACTGCAGCACTGTACATCGACATCACTGCAGCACTTTGAAAACACCACACTGACTTCACTGCAAGACACCACAGCACTGTACACTGACTTCAGAGCACGACGCTGCTGCATGCAGCGTTAAGATATGAGCAAGACAGAAGAAGTGGAGGCCTACCTCGGAGCCTCTGGAGATCATTCAGTTTTCACTCGAGGAATCAAATGGCCTGTTGACACCCGCCATATTGGCAATGTCTGCGTCTTGGTTGAGTCCCGAACCTCCATACGTTCTCTTAATATTTCCAGAAAACACTTATACATATCTAAATTGTTTTCCTCCAGGCACATTTAAGTGGAAGGAGAGGCGACACACGACCATATGATGGTTGAGGCGTGACTGTGCCCACGGCTGCCACACCTCAAGTCTTAGTCGGCCGCTTGTCCTGCGTTATAACAATGTTCAGACAACAACACAATCATTTATTGGGAGCTACGTATATAGCACGAATTCATGTGGTGCACAGGACAATTATCCCGAGGACAGTGTGTGCTCAGTGAGTGTTGGGAGGGACTCGGGGCCTCGTGGCCAACGCTAGAGCGGTTAGGTTACTAAGCGCCATGTTTGTCTCAAGCGCATGACGATCCGCCGATCGCTTTCACATCCAGGTTCACACGTACGGGATGATGCACAGGTGACGCTCGAGTGAGCTAGAGTGGGGGCCAATCGTCCCACCCTGCCTCCACCACTCAAACTCGGATTCTTTCCCTTACAAAGCGAGTTTGTTAACCAGGAGAGTATATGCGACTTAGTGTCTACTGTTTGCTTTTTTTGACACTTCCATTTAGGATTAGGATGCATGTATTGAAGGACTCGAGGTGTTATGCAACTGGTCACGTTGCGATGTTGTAATTTACGTTATTAAAACACTCTGGAATGTTTATTCGGTTCCCGTCAGCGACACTCTCTACTCGTCATTGTCTTCACACAAAGGTACACAGTGACACTAAGGCCCCGCGCCCTCTTTGCGGGACTGAGGGACGGCCCGCAGTCCTGCCAACCACTTAGAGAACTGAAACTTTAATTTCAGTACAATAGAAGACTTGAGTGCGTCGGAGCGACTTCTCCAGATGTCTGGGGGTTCACTTGGGTGATTAAGGACTCTAGGAGTTCCTAGTGGGGCCAGAGCAGCACTGTGGCCCCCAGCACCGCAACAGTCACCACGCTCCACACTGGCGCCGGATATCCTAGAATGAAGAAGAAAGACATTAATGTTTCCTCATTCAGAGACTGCTAAATTTATTACAGGACAAAATTCTTACAATAACAGTTATCTCAGGTAAACAAATCCACAAGGGCCGTGACGAGGATTCGAACCCACGTCCTGAGAGCATTCCATACGCTGCTCTCGATTAAGGCAGCGTCTGGGATGCTCTCAGACGTAGGTTCGAATCCTCGTCACGGCCCTTGTGGATTTGTTCATTGATGCATCACGGTATTGTGATTTCTGTGTGTAATTATCTCAGGTGCCTTAAGGTAGGTAGATGTACGGACACAATAGGCGCGCACGTGTACTGTCTGTGTGTGTGTATTTATTATTTGTGCCTGCTGGATTAAGATGTTAGCTCTTGGACCCCAGCCTTTCTAACCCTCGGTTGTCTAATGTACTGACTCCCGACCTATTTTCCTCTTATCATATCTACTACATATATTTATCTAACACACAAACACATCCCCAGGATGCAGCCCGTAGTAACTGTCAACTTCCAGGTACCTATTTACTGCTAGGTGGACAGGAGCACCAGGTGAAAAAAAACTGGCCGCTTGTTTCTGCATCGGCCGGGAATCGAACCCGAGCCCTTAGAACGACCCCCGAGCACTGTCCACTCGACTGCGAGGCCCTATGTACTCACACGGGGTGAGAATAGCTTGAACTACCTCATCCCATTGTGTGTATTTTACATCAATAAACTTATTTAAATTTCATGTACTCACCTAGATATGCTTGCAGGGTCGAGCTGGGCTCCTAGCCCCGCCTGCCGAACGTTCATAGAGTAATGCTACGACTCATTCTTCACACTTTTATCATATTTACATTAAAAACTTGGAATCTAATTTGCTTCAACGACTTTTACATCTAAATTACTTCTACCTCCATTTATTGGCAGCTCTAACACTGAAAAAGTTGTTTCTGACGTCCCTGTGACTCATTTGCGTCTCTAGTGTTCATCTGTGACCCCCTCGTTCTGCTGCTCCTAGCTTTCAGCAACACTGCTTTGTCTACTACTTTGTCTTTGTCTATTTTCTCCAGAATCTTATATGCTATTATCATGTTCCCTCCCTATCTCTCCTTTCTTCCAGTGTGATAAGGTCCAGTTTTCTCAGTATTTCCTCATAGCTCAATCCCCTCAGCTCCGGAACGAGTCTCGTTGCGTATCATCGTACCTTTCCTAACGTCTCCTTGTCCTTTTTCAGGTAAAGTTTCCATGCTGGGAATGTATACTCAATAGTGGGTCTCACATTCGCTGTGAGACCCACTGAGAGATTTCTCTCATTCGCTGTGAGACCCACTGAGAGATTTCTC